>NW_021703765.1:27217435-27499707 GCF_005190385.1 Monodon monoceros
ATTTCACTTTCAGATTTTTCATCATTAGTGTATAGGAATGCCAGAGATTTCTGTGCATTAATTTTGTATCCTGATACTTTACCAAATGCACTGATTAGCTCTAGGAGTTTTCTGGTAGCATCCTTAGGATACTCTATGTATAGTATCATGTCATCTGCAAAGAGTGACAGCTTTACTTCTTCTTTTCTGATTTGGATTCCTTTTATTTCCTTTTCTTCTCTGATTGCTGTGGCTAAAGCTTCCAAAACTATGCTGAATAAGAGTGGTGAGAGTGGGCAACCTTGTCTTCTTCCTGATCTTAATGGAAATGGTTTCAGTTTTTCACCATTGAGGATGATGTTGGCTGTGGGTTTCTTATATATGGACTTTATTATGATGAGCAAAGTTCCCTCTATGCCTACTTTCTGCAGGGTTTTTATCATAAATGGGTGTTGAATTTTGTCGAAAGTTTTCTCTGCATCTATTGAGATGATCATTTGGTTTTTCTCCTTCAATTTGATAATATGGTGTATCACATTGACTGATTTGCACATATTAAACAATCCTTGCATTCCTGGAATAAACCCCACTTGATCATGGTGTATGATCCTTTTAATGTGCTGCTGGATTCTGTTTGCTAGTATTTTGTTGAGGATTTTTGCATCTATGTTCATCAGTGATATTGGTCTGTAGTTTTCTTTCTTTGTGACATCCTTGTCTGGTTTTGGTATCAGGGTGATGGTGGCCTCAGAGAATGAGTTTCGGAGTGTTCCTCCCTCTGCTGTATTTTGGAAGAGTTTGAGAAGGATAGGTGTTAGCTCTTCTCTTAATGTTTGATAGATTTCATCTGTGAAGCAATCTGGTCCTGGGCTTTTGTTTGTGGAAGATTTAAATCACAGTTTCAATTTCAGTGCTTTTGATTGATCTGTTCATATTTTCTATTTCTACCTGGTTCAGTCTTGGAAGGTTGTGCATTTCTAAGAATTTTTCCATTTCTTCCAGGTTGTCCATTTTTTTTGGCATATAGTTGCTTGTAGTAATCTCTCATGATCTTTTGTATTTTTGCAGTGTCAGATATTACTTCCCCTTTTTCATTTCTAATTCTATGTATTTGAGTCTTCACCCTTTTTTTCTTGATGAATCTGGCTAATGGTTTAGCAATTTTGATTATCTTTTCAAAGAACCAGCTTTTAGTTTTATTGATCTTTCCTATCATTTCCCTCATTTCTTTTTCATTTATTTCTGATCTGATCCTTATGATTTCTTTCCTACTTCTAATTTTGGATTTTTTTGTTTTTCTTTCTCTAATTGCTTTAGGTGTACAGTTACATTGTTTATTTGAGATGTTTCTTGTTTCTTGAGGAAGGATTGTATTGCTATAATCTTCCTTCTTAGAATTGCTTTTGCTGCATCCCATAGGTGTAGGGTTATCTTATTTTCATTGTCATTTGTTTCTAGGTATTTTTTGATTTCCCCTTTCATTGCTTCAGTGATCTCTTCGTTATTAAGTAGTGTATTGTTTATCCTCCATGTGTTTGTATTTTTTACAGGTTTTTTTCCTGTAGTTGATATCTCTTCACATAGCGTTGTGGTCAGAAAAGATACTTGACACAATTTCAATTTTCTTAAATTTACCAAGGTTTGATTTGTGACCCAAGATATGATCTATCCTGGAGAGTGTTCCATGAGCACTTATGAAGGAAGTGTATTCTGTTGTTTTTGGATGGAATGTCCTGTAAATATCAATTAATTCCATCTTGTTTAATGTATGATTTAAAGCTTGTGTTTCCTTATTTATTTTCATTTTGGATGATCTGTGCATTGGTGAAAGTGCGGTGTTAAAGTCCCGTATATGATTGTGTTATTGTGGATTTCCCCTTTTATGGCTGTTAGTATTTGCCTTATGTATTTAGGTGCTCCTATGTTGGGTGCATAAATATTTACAATTGTTATTTCTTCTTCTTGGATCGATCCCTTGATCATTATGTAGTGTCCGTTTTTGTCTCTTGTATTAGTTTTTGTTTATTGTCTATTTTGTCTGATATGAGAATTGCTACTCCAGCTTTCTTTTGATTTCCCTTCACGTGGAATATCTTTTCCCATCCCCTCACTTTCATTCTGTATGTGTCCCTAGGTCTGAAGTGGGTCTCTTGTAGAGAGCATATATATGGGTCTTGTTTTTGTATCCATTCAGCCAGTCTATGTCTTTTGGTTGGAACATTTAATCCATTTACATTTAAGGTAATTATTTATATGTGTGCTCCTATTACCATTTTATTAATTATTTTGGGTTTGTTATTGTATGTCTTTTCCTTCCTTTGTGTTTCCTGCCTAGAGAAGTTCCTTTAGCATTTGCTGTAAACCTGGTTTGGTTGTGCTGAATTCTCTTATCTTTTGCTTGTCTATAAAAGTTTTAATTTTTCCATCAAATCTGAATGAGATCCTTACTGGATAGAGTAATGTTGGTTGTAGGTTTTTCCCTTTCATCAGTTTAAATATGTCCTGTCACTTCCCTCTGGCTTGCAGAGTTTCTGCTGAAAGATCAGCTGTTAACCTTATGCGGATTCCCTTGTATGTTATTTGTTTTTCCCTTGCTGATTTTAATATTTTTTCTTTATATTTAATTTTTGGTAGTTTGATTAATATGTGTCTTTGGCATGTTTCTCCTTGGATTTATCCTGTATGGGACTCTCTTTGATTTCAGGACTTGATTAACTATTTCCTTACCCATATTAGGTAAGTTATCAAGTATAATCTCTTCAAATATTTTCTGTCCCTTTATATTTCTCTTCTTCTTCTGGGAACCCTATAATTGGAATGTTGGTGCATTTCATATTGTCCCAGAGGCTTTGAAACTGTCTGCAATTCTTTTATTTCTTTTTTCTTTATTCTGCTCTGTAGTAGTTATTTCCACTATTTTATCTTCCAGGTCACTTATCCGTTCTTCTGCCTCAGTTATTCTGCTATTGATTCCTTCTAGAGAATTTTTAATATCATTTATTGAGTTGCTTATCATAGTTTTTTTGCTCTTTAGTTCTTCTAGGTTGTTTTCAATCATTTCTTGTATGTTTTCCATTCTATTTCCAAGATTCTGGATCATCTTTACTATCATTATTCTGAATTCTTTTTCAGAAAGAATAGGTAGACTGCCTATTTCCATTTCATTTGTTTGGTCTGGTGGGTTCTTGCCTTGCTCTTTCATCTGCTGTGTGTTTCTTTGTCTTCCTATTTTCCTTAACTTACTGTTTGGGGTCTCCTTTTTGCAGGTTGCATGTTCGTAGTTCTTGTTGTTTTTGGTGTCTGCCCCCAGTGGCTAGGGTTGGTTCAGTGGGTTGTGTAAGCTTCCTGGTGGAGGGGACTAGTGCTTGTTTTCTGGTGGATGAGGCTGCATCTTGTCTTTCTGGTGGGCATGTTCATGTTCTGTGATGTGTTTTTGGATGTCTGTGACCTTATTATTATTTTAGGCAGCCTCTCTTCTAATGGGTGGGGTTGTGTTCCTGTCTTGCTGGTTGTTTGGCAGAGGGTGTCCAGCACTGTAGTTTGCTTGTCATTGAGTGGAGCTTGGTCTTGGCATTGAGATGGAGATCTCTGGGAGATTTTTGCCATTTGATATTATGTGCAGCTAGGAGGTCTCTTGTTGACCAGTGTCCTGAAGTTGGCTCTCCCACCTCAGAGGCACAGCACTGACTCCTGGCTGCAGCACCAAGAGTCTGTCATCCACACGGCTCAGAATAAAAAGGAGAAAGAAAGAAAGAAAGAAAGAAAGAAAGAAAGAAAGAAAGAAAGAAAGAAAGAAAGAAAGAAAGAAAGAAAGGAAGGAAGGAAGAAAGAAAAAGACAGAAAGAAAGAAAGAAAGAAAGAAAGAAGGAAAGATAAAGACAGAAAGGAAGGAAGGAAGGAAGAAGGGAAGAAAGAAAAAGGTAAAATAAAATAAAAGTTATTAAAATAGAAAACAAAAATAATTATTAAAAAAATTTTTATATAATTAAAAAAAAGAAAGAAGAAAGCAACCAAATCAAAAAACAAACCAGCAATGGTAACAAGCACTGAAAACTATACTAAAAAAAAAAAACAGACAGATTGAACACTAGGACAAATGGTAAAAGCAAAGCTACACAGACAAAGTCACACAGAGAAGCATACGCATACACACTCACAAAAAGAAAAAAAGGGGAAAATTATATATATATATATATACATTGTTGCTCCCAAAGTCCACCTTCTCAATTTGGGATAGTTCGTTGTCTATTCAGGTATTCTATAGACTCAGGGTACATCAAGTTGACTGTGGAGATTTAATCCGCTGCTCCTGAGGCTGCTGGGAAAGATTTCCCTTTCTGTTCTTTGTTCGCACAGCTTCCGGGGTTCAGCTTCGGATTGGCCCCGCCTCTGCATGTAGGTCACCGGAGAGCATCTGTTTTCGCTCAGACATGACGGGGTTAAAGGAGCAGCTGCTCCGGGGGCTCTGGCTCACTCAGGCCGGGGGGCAGGAGGGGTACGGATGCGGGGCAAGCCTGTGGTAGCAGAGGCTGGCGTGACGTTGCACCAGCCTGAGGCACGCCGTGTGTTCTCCTGAGGGAGTTGTCCCTGGATCACGGAACGCTTTCAGTGGCGGGTTGCACAGGATCCTGAAAGCGGAGTTGTGGACAGTGACCTGAGGTTACACACAGGCTTCTTGGTGGTGGCAGCAGCAGCCTTTGCATCTCATGCCCGTCTCTGGTGTCCACGGTGATAGCCACAGCTCGCGCCCGTCTCTGGAGCTCCATTAAGCGGCGCTCTTAATACCCTCTCCTTGCGCACCAGGAAACAAAGAGGCAAGAAAAAGTCTCCTGCCTCTTCGGCAGTTTCAGACCTTCTTCCGGACTCCCCCCCGGCTAGCCGTGGTGCACTAGCCCCGTTCAGGTTGTGTTCATGCAGCCAACCCCAGTCCTCTCCCTGGGATCCAACCGAAGCCTGAGTCTCAGCTCCCAGCCCCCGCCCGCCCCAGCGGGTGAGCAGACAAGCCTTTTGGGCTGGTGAGTGCTGGTCAGCACCGCTCCTCTGTGCGGGAATCTCTCTGCTTTGCCCTCCGCACCCCTGTTGCTGTGCTCTCCTCCGTGGCTCTGAAGCTTCCCCCCTCCACCACCTGCTGTCTCCACCCGCGAAGGGGCTTCCTAGTGTGTGGAAACCTTTCCTCCTTCACAGCTCCCTCCCACTAGTGCAGGTCCCATCCCTATTCTCTCGTCTCTGTTTTTTCTTTTTTCTTTTGCCCTACCCAGGTACGTGGGAAGTTTCTTGCCTTTTGGGAAGTCTGAGGTCTTCTGCCAGTGTTCAGTAGGTGTTCTGTAGTCGTTCCACATGTATTTCTGTACTTCTGATGTATTTGTGGGGAGGAAGGTGATCTCCATGTCTTACTCTTCCGCCACCTTCCAGAAGGGCCCATTACAGAGTATTGAGTAGAGTTTCCTGTGCTATATAGCAGGTTCTTATTAGTTATCTATTTTATATATAGTAGTCTGTATATGTGAATCCCAATCTTCCAGTTTATCCCTTCTCCCACCCTGGCATTTCCCCCTGGTAACCATAAGTTTATTTTCTACATCTGTGCCTCTATTTATGTTTTCTAGATAAGTTTATTTGTACTTTTTTTTTAGATTCCACATATAAGGGATACCTTATATTTGACTTTCTTTGTCTGACATACTTCATTCAGATGATAATCTCTATGTCCATCCATGGACTATTACTCAGCCATAGAAAAGAATGAAATAATGCCATCTGCAGCTTCCTAAGTTTTTTTATGCATCTAATAATGATGCTTTAGGACACTATAGACTCTATAAATCAGTAAGGTTATGCTGTAATTACTAAATACTGTTTTAAAAATTATTTCCTTCACCTACTCTAGGATGAATGGGGTTACTAGAGACACCTGAACAGTTCATTCTGAGTGACCTGGAGCATTCCTCCACAGCCTTCCTACATATTCTCCTAAGTTACTACCTGTAAGAAGAGAAGGAGGAGAAGGAGAGAGAGAAGGAGGCAGAAGAAGAGAAAGAGAGAGAGGACAGTGGCATTATTTGAATGCAGCAGAAGTGACAGTGAGCAATTTTTCTTTGTAATATACTGAGACAGGTATACTTCATTGTGTCACCACATGTCTGCATATAGAGCCCTGTCTGAGCATGAGGTGTGGGGACAGGGAGAGACCAAGAGTCAAGAATTAGAAAAATGTGAGCCCTGCTTGTAGGAACATTATAACATGACTTGGGTGACAGACTGCTGTAAGTGTCTCATAAAACAACCCATGGACAAGTGAAAATTGATATATTTCTTTCTCTCTTCTTTTTCCAAATTCCTGGATCCTTCAAATCCCTACTCCTACATAAATTCTTCCCTGAAACTCCATTCTTCCATTATTACATAGAATCATAGACGATTGATGATGGCACACCAATCTATAAATATTTATTTATTTATTTATTTGACATCTATATTGGAGTATAATTTCTTTACAATGGTGTGTTAGCCTCTGCGTTATAACATAGTGAATCAGTTATACATATACATATATCCCCATATCTCCACCCTCTTGTGTCTCCCTCCCATCCTCCCTATCCCACCCCTCTAGGTAGTCACAAAACATTGAGCTGATCTCCCTGTGCTATGGGGCTGCTTTGCAGTAGCTCTCTATTTCACATTTGGTAGTGTATATATGTCCATGCCACTTTCTCACTTTTTCCCAGCTTACCCTTCTCCCTCCCCATGTCCTCACGTCCATTCTCTACTCCTGCACCTTTATTCCTGTCCTGTCCCTAGGTTCTTCAGAACATTTTTATTTTTTTTAAGATTCCATATATATGAGTTAGCATACAGTATTTGTTTTTGTCTTTCTGACTTATGTCACTCCGTATGACAGACTCTAGGTTCATCCACCTCACTACAAATAACTCAATTTCAGTTTTTTTATGGCTGAGTAGTATTCCATTATATATATATGTGCCACGTCTTCTTTAGCCATTGAGCAACTTAGGCTACTTCGATGTCCTGCCTATTGTAAATAGAGCTGCAATGAACATTGTGGTACATGACGTCTTTTGAATTATCGTTTTCTTAGGGTATATGCCCAGGAATGGATTCCTGGGTGGTATGGTAGTTCTATTTTTAGTTTTTTAAGGAACCTCCATACTGTTCTCCATAGTGGCTGTATCAATTTACATTCCCACCAACAGTGCAAGAGGGTTCCCTTTCTCCACACCCTCTCCAGCATTTATTGATCGTAGATTTTTTGATGATGGCCATTCTGACCAGTGTGAAGTGATATCTCGTTGTAATTTTGATTTGCATTTCTCTAATGATTAGTGGTGTTGAGCATCCTTTCAGGTGTTTGTTGACAATCTATATATCTTCTATGGAGAAATGTCTGTTTAGGTCTTCTGGCTGTTTTTGGATTGGGTTGTTTGTTTTTCTGATACTGAGCTGCATGGGTTGCCTGTAAATTTTGGAGATGAATCCCTTGTCAGTTGCTTCATTTGCAAATATTTTCTTCCATTCTGAGCATTGTCATTTGGTCTCGTTTATGGTTTCCTTTGTTGTGCAAAAGCTTTTAAGTTTCATTAGGTCCCATTTGTTTATTTTTGGTTTTATTTCCATTTCTCTAGGAGGTGGGTCAAAAGCATCTTGCTGTGATTTATGTCATAGAGTGTTCTGCCTATGTTTTCCTCTAAGAGTTTGATAGTTTCTGGCCTTACATTTAGGTCTTTAATCCATTTTGAGCTTATTTTTGTGTATGGTGTTAGGGAGTGTTCTAATCTCATACTTTTACATGTAGTTGTCCAGTTTTCCCAGCACCACCTATTGAAGGGGCTGTCTTTTCTCCATTGTATATTCTTGCCTCTGTTATCAAAAATAAGGTGACCATATGTGCCTGGGTTTATCTCTGGATTTTGTATCCTGTTCCACTGATCTATATTTCTGTTTTTGTGCCAGTACCATTCTTTCTTGATTACTGTAGCTTTGTAGTATAGTCTGCAGCCAGGGAGCCTGATTCCTCCACCTCCATTTTTCTTTCTCATTTTTGCTTTGGCTGTCAGGGTCTTTTGTGTTTCCATACAAATTGTGGAATTATTTGTTCTAGTTCTGTGAAAAATGCCATTGGTAGTTTGATAGGGATTGCATTGAATCTGTAGATTGCTTTGGGTAGTATAGTCATTTTCACAGTGTTGGTTCTTTGAATCCAAGAACATGGTATATATCTTCCTCTGTTTGTATCATTATTAATTTCTTTCATCAGTGTCCTATAATTTTCTGCATGCAGTTCTTTTGTCTCCTTAGGTAGGTTTATTCCTAGGTATTTTATTCTTTTTGTTGCAGTGGTAAATGGGAGTGTTTCCTTAATTTCTCTTTCAGATATTTCATCTTTAGTGTATAGGAGTGCAAGAGATTTCTGTGCATTAATTTTGTATCTTGCCACTTTACCAAATTCATTGATTAGCTCTAGTAGTTTTCTGATAGCATCTTTAGGATTGTCTATGTATAATATCATGTAATCTGCAAACAGTGACACCTTTACTTCTTTTCCAATTTGGATTCCATTTATTTCTTTTTCTTCTCTGATTGCTGTGGCTAAAACTTCCAAAACTGTGTTGAATAATAGTGGTGAGAGTGCACAACCTTGTCTTCTTCCTGATCTTCATGGAAATGGTTTCAGTTTTTCACCATTGACAACGACGTTGGCTGTGGGTTTGTCATAGATAGTCCTTATTATGTTGAGGTAAGTTCCCTCTATGCCTACTTTCTGGAGGGTTTTTATCATAAATTGGTGTTGAATTTTATTGAAAGCCTTTCCTGCATCTATTAAGATGATCATATGGTTTTTTTCCTTCAGTTTGTTAATATGGTGTATCACATTGATTGATTTCTGTATATTGAAGAATCCTTGCATTCCTTGGGTAAAGCCCACTTGATCATGGTGTATGATCCTTTTAATCTGCTGTTGCACTCTGTTTGCTAGTATTTTGTTGAGTATTTTGCATCTGTGTTCATTAGTGATATTGGGCAGTTGTTTTCTTTTTTGTGACATCTTTGTCTGGTTTTGGTATCAGTGTGATGTTGGCCTTGTAGAATGAGTTTGGGAGTATTCCTCCCTCTGCTATATTTTGGAAGAGTTTGAGAAGGATAGGTGTTAGCTCTTCTCTAAATGTTTGATAGAATTTGTCTGTGAAGCCATCTGGTCTTGGGTTTTTGTTTGTTGGAAGATTTTTAATCACAGTTTCAGTTTCATTGCTAGTGATTGGTCTATTTATATTTTCTATTTCTTCCTGGTTCTGTCTCAGAAGGTTGTGCTTTTCTAAGAATGTGTCCATTTCTTCCAGGTTGTCCATTTTATTGGTATATAGTTTTTTGTAGTAATCTCTCGTGATCCTTTGTATTTCTGCAATGTCAATTGTTCTCCTTTTTCATTTCTAATTCTATTGTTTTGAGTCTTCTCCCTTTTTTTCTTTTTCTTTCTTTTTTTTTTTTTTTTTTTTTTTTTTTTTTTTTTTTTTTTTTTTTTTGCGGTACACTGGCCTCTCACTGTTGTGACCTCTCCCGTTGCGGAGCACAGGCTCTGGACGCACAGGCTCAGTGGCCATGGCTCACGGGGCCAGCCTCTCCACGGCATGTGGGATCTTCCCGGACCGGGGCATGAACCCATGTCCCCTGCATTGGCAGGCAGACCCTCAACCACTGTGCCACAAGGGAAGCCCTCCCTTTTTTCTTCATCAGTCTGACTAATGGTTTATCAACCTTTTTGTCTTCTCAAAGGACCATCTTTTAGTTTTATTGACGTTTGCTATTGTTTCCTTCATTTCTTTTTCATTTATTTCTGATATGATATTTATGATTTTTTTCCTTCTGCTAACTTTGGGGATTTTTGTTCTTCTTTCTCTAATTGCTTTAGGTGTAAGATTAGGTTGTTTATTTGAGATGTTTCTTGTTTCATCAGGTGGGCTTGTATTGCTATAAACTTCCCTCTTTGAACTGCTTTTGCTGCATCCCACAGGTTTTGGGTCGTCATGTTTTCATTGTCATTTGTTTCTAGGTATTTTTTGATTTCATCTTTGATTTCTTCAGTGGTCTCTTGGTTTTTAAGTACTGTATTGTTCAGTCTCCATGTGTTTGTATTTTGTACAGGTTGTTTCCTGTAATTGATGTCTAGTCTCATAGCCTTGTGGTCAGAATAGATACTTGATATGATTTCAGTTTTCTTAAATTTACCAAGGTTTGATTTGTGACCCAAGATATGATCTATCCTGGAGAATGTTCCATGAGCACTTGAGAAGAAAGTGTATTCTGTTGTTTTTGGATGGAATGACCTATAAATATCATTTAAGTGCATCTTACTTAATGTGTCATTTAAAGCTTGTGTTTCCTTATTTATTTTCATTTTGGATGATCTGTTCATTGGTGAAAATGGGGTTTAAAACTCCCTTCTAAGATTGTGTTACTGTTGTTTTCTCCTTTTATGGCTCTTAGCTTTTGCCTTATATATTGATGTGCTTCTATGTTGGGTGCATAAATATTTACAATTTTTATATCTTCTTCTTGGACTGATCCCTTGATCATTATGTAGTGTCCTTCTTTGTCTCTTGTAATAGTCTTTATTTTAAAGTCTATTTTGTCTGATATGAGACAAAATAGACTCCAGTTTTCTACTCCAGTTTTCTTTTGATTTCTATTTGTATGGAATATCATTTTCCATCCCCTCACTTTCAGCCTGTATGTGTCCCTACATTTGAAGTGGGTCTCTTGTAGACAGCATATATACTGGTCTTGTTTTTATACCCATTCATCCAATCTCCGTCTTTTGGTTGGAGCATTTAATCCTTTCACATTTAAGGTAGTTATCGATATGTATTTTCCTATTACCATTTTCTTAATTGTTTTGGGTTTGTTATTGTAGGTCTTTTCCTTCTCTTGTGTTTCTGCCTAGAGAAGTTCCTTTAGCATTTTTTGTAAAGCTGGTTTGGTGGTGCTGAATTTTCTTACCTTTTGCTTGTTGTAAAGGTTTTAATTTCTCCATCAAATCTGAATGAGATCCTTGCTGGGTAATTTAATCTTGGTTGTAGTTTTTTCTCTTTCATCACTTTATATATGTCCTGCCACTCCCTTCTGGCTTGCAGAGCTTCTGCCTAAGATCAGCTCTTAACCTTACTGGGATTCCCTTGTATGTTATTTGTTATTTTTCCCTTGCTGCTTTTAATCTTTTTCTTTGTATTTAATATTTGACAGTTTGATTAATATGTGTCTTGGCATATTTCTCCTTGGATTTATCCTGTATGGGGCTCTCTGCACTTCCTAGACTTGAATGATTATTTCCTTTTCCTTATTAGGGAAGTTTTCAACTATGATCTCTTCAAATATTTTCTCAGCTCCTTTCTTCTTCTCTTCTTCTTCTGGGACCCTTATAGTTCGAATGTTGGTGCATTTAATTATGTCCCGGATGTCTCTGAGACTGTCCTCCATTCTTTTCAATCTTTTTTCTTTATTCTGCTCTGTGGTTGTTATTTCCACTATTTTATCTTCCAGGTCACCTATCCATTCTTCTGCCTCAGTTATTCTGCTATTGATTTCTTGTACAGAATTTTAAATTTCATTTATTGTGTTTCTCATCATAGTTTTTTGCTCTTTACTTCTTCTATGTTTTTTTTAAACATTTCTTGTATTTTCTGCATTCTATTTCTAATATTTTGGATGATCTTTACTATCATTACTCTGAATTCTTTTTAAGGTAGACTGCCTATTTCCTCTTCATTTGTTTGGTCTGGTGGGTTTTTACCCTGCTCCTTCATCTGCTGTGTGTTTCTCTGCCTTCTCATTTTGCTTAACTTACTGTGTTTAGTGGTCTCCTTTTCGCTGGCTGCTGGTTCATAGTTCCCATTGTTTTTGGTGTCTTCCCCCAGTGGTTAAGTTTGGTTCAGTGGATTGTGTACGCTTCCTGGTGGAGGGGACTGGTGCCTGTGTTCTGGTCATGAACACAGCCTTCTGGTCATGAGGCTGGATCTTGTCTTTCTGGTGGGCAGGACCATGTCCAGTGTTGTGTTTTGGGGTGTCTGTGACCTTGTTATGATTTTAGGCAGCCTCTCTGCTAATGGGTGGTATTGTGTTCCTGTCTTTCTACTAGTGTGGCATAGTGGCATAGTGGCAGCAGTGTATTGATGGTCGTTTAGTGGAGCTCGGTCTTAGTGTTGAGATGGAAATCTCTTGGAGAGCTTTTGCTGTTTGATATTACTTGGACCTGGGAGGTCTCTGGCAGACCAGTGTCCTGAACTCGGCTCTCTGACCTCAGAGGCACAGGCCTGACACCCAGCTGGAGAACCAAGACCCTGTCAGCCACACGGCTCAGAAAAAAAGGGATGAAAAGAGAAATAAATAAATTAAAAAAATAAAGTTATTAAAATGAAATATTAAAAAATATTAAAAAATTAAAAAGTAATAAAAAAGAACAAAAGAAAGCAACCAAATGAAAAAACAAATCCACCAATGATAACAAGCACCAAAAAATATCCAAAAACAAACAAACAATAAGCCGGACAGTTAGAACTCCAGGACAAATGGTGAAAGCAAAGCTATACAGACAAAATCACACAAAGAAGCATCCACATACACACTCACAAAAAGAGACAAAGAAAAAATATATATATATATATAAAGAAGAGAGCTACTAAATCAATAAAGAAATCTACCAATGACAATAAACTCTAAATACTAAGCTCAGATAAACATAAAACCATAAAGAAGTTAGATGCAGAAAGCAAACCCAAAGTCTACAGTCACTCCCAAAGTCAACCTCCTCAATTTGGGATGATTCATTGCCTATTCAGGTATTCCAGAGATGCAGCGTACATCAAGTTGATTGTGGACGTTTAATCCACTGCTCCTCAGGCTGCTGGGAGAGATTTCCCTTTCTCTTCTTTGTTTGCACAGCTCCTGGGGTTCAGCTTAAGATTGGCCCCGCCTCTGCATGTTGGTCACCTGAGGGCATTTGTTCCCCAGCCAGACAGGTCGGGGTTAAAGTAGCAGCTGATTAGGGGGCCCTGGCTCACTCAGGCCAAGGCGAGGGAGGTGTACGGAATGTGGGGTGAGACTGCAGCTGCAGAGGCTGGCATGACATTACAGAAGACTGAGGCATGCTGTATGTTCTCCAGGGAAGTTGTCCCTGGATCACAGGACCCTGGCAGTGGCAGGCTGCACAGGCTCCCAGGACGGGAGGTGCAGATAGTGACCTGTGCTTGCACACAGGATTCTTGGCGGCTGCAATTGCAGCCTTAGCGTTTCATGTCTGTCTCTTGTGTCCACAGTGATAGCCGCGACTTGCGCCTGTCTCTGGAGCTCATTTAGGCAGTGCTCTGAATCCCCTCTCCTCGTGCACCCTGAAACAATGGTGTCTTGCCTCTTCAGCAGGTCCAGACTTTTTCCAAGACTCCCTCCCTGCTAGCTGTGGCACACTAGCCCCTTTCAGGCTGTGTTCACGCAGCCAACCCCAGTCGTCTCCCTGGGATCTGACCTCCGAAGCCCGAGCCTCAGCTCCCAGCTCCCACCCACCCTGGCGGGTGAGCAGACAAGTCTCTCATGCTGGTGAGTCCTGGTTGGCACTGATCCTCTGCCTGGGAATATCTCCGCTTTGCCCTCTGCACACCTGTTGCTGCTCTCCCCTTGGTGGCTCCAAAGCTTCCCCCTGTCTACCCGCCATCTCCGCCAGTGAAGGGGCTCCCTAGTGTGTGGAAACTTTTCCTCCTTCACAGCTCCCTCCCAGAGGTGCAGGTCCCGTCCCTATTCTTTGTCTCTGTTTTTCTTTTTTCTTTCGCCCTACCCAGGTATGTGGTGAGTTTCTTGCCTTTTGGGAACTCTGAGGTCTTCTGCCAGCGTTCAGTAGGTGTTCTGCAGGAGTTGTTCCACATGTAGATGTATTTCTGATGTATTTGTGGGGAAGAAGGTGAGCTCCACGTCTTACTCTTCTGCCATCTGAAGGTCTCCCTTGGCACAGACTCTAAAGGTCAGTTATGCCAGCCTTGATCTGATTCTTCCAGCTCCCACCATGTGGAGATGTTATAATAAAGGTGTGTCTGGAGTGAGAATAAAGCACCTACAGCAGGGGTCTTGGGTGTGGCAGAGGAGGTTACATAATGGGTGACTAGGAGGGAATTTCTTTATAAAGAAGTGGGGAAACAGGGCTTCAGGTAGAGGGAAGATCACTCTGAAAGTAAAGGGAGGAAGAGAAAGCATGGATCACTTGCTAAATGATAAGCAAGTCGGGAGGTCTGGAAGGTTAAGTCCTAGTAAAAGGGAACCTGGATGTGAGGTGGATCCAGGCTGATGTATCTTATTCTCTAATTTAAGAAATTCTAATTTTATATTGATGGTAATAGAGAAGCATTAAAGGATTTAAATGGTGAATGTATGTGTGTTTATAATCAGATCTGTACTTTTAAAAGCTCACAGTGGCAGTAAGTAGAATGAGATTGCACTGTCAAATTGAAAACTAGATAGAACTATTATGAGACTTCATCTGAGAAATGAGAAGGGGTCAAGCTATAGCTGTGGCAGTGATGAAGGGAAAAAGTGGTTTATGCACTCTATGTAAAAGTAAAATGCAGTGTATAGAGCCAGTGTGTTCCTGTACCAGCTCTTCCACTATATACATAGGTGATCTGAGGGAAGTCCCTTTCTTTTTTTCTTTCTTTTTCTTTTTTTTTTTTTTGTGGTACACGGGCCTCTCACTGTTGTGGCCTCTCCTGTTGCAGAGCACAGGCTCCAGACACGCAGGCTTAGCGGCCATGGCTCATGGGCCCAGCCGCTCCGCGGCATGTGGGATCTTCCCAGACCAGGGCACGAACCCGCGTCCCCTGCATCGGCAGGCGGACTCTCAACCACTGTGCCACCAGGGAAGCCCCCTTTCTTTATCTAGGACTCTTTTTCTTCATCTGTAAAACGAGAGGATTGGACTAGACGTATTATGATCCCTTCCAGCTCTAATACTCTCTAACACTATGATTCTGGTCCAATTTGAATAACATCCAAGGACATTTTGTTACTGGAATTCCCAAAAGACCTCATTATAAAGTGGTCCCATAGATTAGAGCCCCAGGACAGTTATGGCAAGACTTCAGAGGACTATTATTAAAGATAATGATAGCATTTTGGTTTTATATAAGACATATACCTATAATCACCTGTAATGTGCATTAATCTTCATCATATCATTGTGAGTCAAAGAGGTATAAGGATAATTATCCACATTTTAAAGATGAGGAATCAAGTCCTTAGAAGCTCAAAAGATCTGCCTGAGGTCCCAGACAAGTCATGGTGGAGTCTGGACTAGCATCCGTGTCCTGAATTTATCATGCAGAGCTCTTCACATTACCTTGTGCTGCTTCTGGTCTGACCTGAACTTCCCAGGTGCATGCCTAATCAGGGCCTCACCCTGTCCATTCCAGGGAGTCCTGAGATCAACTGTAACCAGGATCAACTTCAACTTGGCTTGTTAGATTAGCAGGCGTGACCCTGAGTATTTATAACCTCCTCATGCTGGGGAAATATTACTGTGAAGACGTTCCAAGTAGATTCATTTTGAGACTCAGTATGGTTACATGCAAGCAAAATCTGAAGGTCTCTCAGTTGCTGTGTGAAGTATGTCAAAAATGCAACTTTGGGGCACTTCTCCAAGTAGCTCAGAGAGCTTATGCATTTATTTTCAGCCCACTGTCCTGGCCTGAGAAAGGAGATACTGTAAGAGAGCAATGGTAGAGAGTTTTAAGACCAAGGATCTTTCCTTGATCTTTCTTCTACTCCTCCTCTATGTTGTAGGGAGGACCCATCAGGGGTCTGGAATGAAAGGAGAGAATAATTCCTCACAAGATTCTTATCCCTTAACAGAGGGACAAGATCAAGGTAGATTGTTTTCCTGCCCTGCTGACTCTCTGGATCCAGCCAAATCTACTCCTCCCTCCACCTCTTCCATTCTCTATCGCATGTTCCATCTTGGCTGGTCAGAGAGTGAGTGATTTTTAATGGAATGAAGAAAGGAAAGAAGGGAGGGAAGGTAGGAGGGAGCAGAGGTGTTTACGTATTCATGACATTTAATAAGTACCTGCTAGGTGGCAGACCCTATGGAGTTACTTTATACACATTATATTTTCTATCCTTACAATAATCTTATGAAGTAAATTACATTACTACCATTTTAGATATTAAATCAAGGGAGTAAAGTAACTTAAGATTATGTGGGTAAGTTAAGCTAGAATTTGAAGCCAGGAACATATGACTCCAAATCCTTTCCACAACACTATGCTACTTTCCAACCCTGTTGGTCAGTTTGCTGATGATCTTGAAAGGTCTGGGAGTCATAAAGTGTTGTAAGACAAGAGGTGAGTGTGCGTTAAATAAAAATTTGACTAATATTTATATAGATTTTTCTATGTTTTTCACATAACTTTATCTATATTTCGCATTTATTATTTTGATGAGAAAACTGAAGCCAACAAAAATTATGTGCAACATAGCCAGTTTATTTCACAGCCAAGATTCGAACCCAGGTTTCCTGACCCATATTTTGGGGCTAGTTCTACTCCACCGTACTCTCATCTAACATAACCATTTATCCATCCCTGGTAAGGAGGCAGTGATGAAAAATACAAGCTTCTTCCACATTTTAGTGATTCCAATGATACTGACATCCTTGTTTTGTTAAGATCTCTATAAATACTCTCCTTGAAATTCCCCAACAATAAAAGTAATAACTCCACAAGATAAAACTTCCGGAGTACATTTGTTGGCATTTTTACCAGTTTTCTTCTTGTTCTAGAGCTGTTCAGATATTATAGGATTAAAAAAATGTGTTTTTAGGGTGATATTGTCCAGAAAGTTCCAAAAAGAAATGACAAGAAATGGTTTCCACACTCTAAAATTAAAAACACTCATTCACTTTATGAGAAAATGAGGAGGTGGCAGAAGAAGCCATAACAGAGTCTTCATGAAAAAGTCTCAAACCCTTGTAATTAATGGGAACCTTTAAAATCAGAAGCCAAGGCCATTAATCATTCAGCCAACTTTCCATGAGGTTGGCATCACCCACACACCTTTAATGACTCAATGCACAACGGGCAAACTTGAACTGCAGGGATTGTCCTCTGAGCAACATTTTAAAATTGCTGCCTGGAACGTGAATGCTGTCATTAAATCAGTGAGTTTGTTCTCTTTCTAGCCTATAAATTTGGCTTTCAGAGTGTTGGGTGTTTTTTTTGTTTTGTTTTTTGGACCATGCCACGTAGCCTGTAGGATCTCAGTTCCCTGGCCGGGAACTGAACCTGGGCCATGACAATGAAAGCCCAGAATCCTAACCTTTAGGTCACCAGGGAACTCCCTCAGAGTGTTTTGTTTGTTTTTTGTTTTGTTTTGTTTTGTTGTGGTACGCGGGCATCTCACTGTTGTGGCATCTCCCGTTGCGGAGCACAGGCTCCAGACGCGCAGGCTCAACGGCCATGGCCCACGGGCCCAGCTGCTCTGCGGCATGTGGGATCTTCCCGGACCGGGGCACGAACCTGTGTCCCCTGCATCGGCAGGCGGACTCTCAACCACTGCACCACCAGAGAAGCCCTCCTCAGAGCGTTTTGAAGACTGGACTGGGAGATGTTGCAATTGCTTCCAGGGTTAGAAGTTATAGGCAAGAAGATATTTTTCTCAGTATATGGTAGGAATTCTTAACAATTAGGCCCTAGAAGGGAAAGATGTGTCTTGTCAGATAGTAAACTTGGTACACTGAGGAACACCCAAGGGAAGCTTAAGGTGCAGGAGAAAGGATACCTCCTCTGGGTAGAAGGCTGGATTATGTTTCCTTCCAATTCAAAAGTATTTGTGTTCTTTTCTTAGTTATTTCTCGGAGGGATGTAATTAATCAGGAAGACATGTAATGGAGCAAAAACTCCTCCAGGGAGCTCCCAAATGGACACAGAACACAGGGACTTTCCCAAAGGAAGACTATCAGGAATAGTAGTTTTTTCCAGATTAGGTGATTCCCTACGCCCTTACTCAGCTAACCCACGAATTTTGCGCAGGGATCACCACCAAGCTTCTGGCGAATTTTGCACAGGGATCACCACCAAGCTTCAGTCTCCTCTTTTTCCAACAGATATTTGTAGAGCATGGACTGTGAGATAGGATTTGTGCTAGGTAGTTTCACAGGCATTAACTTTGAAAACAGCATTATAAGACAATTATGATTATTTCCATTTTATAACAGAGAACACAGATTTCAAAAAGTTGAATGACAATTCCAAGATGACTCTCTAATCTTCTCTATGTTTTTAGAAGGAATATTTACTCCCAGGCCCTGAAACCTCCTCATTAGTGGGGAAAAGCAAGTACTGATACACAACACACTTCAATTACAAGGACATTAACATGGTGAAACCACTGGGCCTTTCTACTTGTCCTCCAATATACAAAGAATTAAATTTACCAGGAGAACTCCTAGCCTTTTAGTACAACAGGAGTTGACAATAATTTTTTTTTCAGTCCTATAGATATTATCTGTTATGGACCGAACCATGGTCCCCCAAAATTCATATGTCGAAGCCCTAAACCCAAATACTTTGGCATGTGACTATATTTGGAGATGGGGCCTTTAAACAGGTGATTAAGTTAAAATGAGACCGTTAGGGTAGGCCCTAATCCAAAATGACTGGTGTCCTTATGAGAAGTGGAAATTTAGATACATGAAAGAGACACCAGGGATGCATGCACACAAAGAAAAGACCCTTTGAGGAGACATCTACAGGGAAGCCATCTACAAACCAAGGAGAGAGCCCTGAGAGAAAAATCAACCCTGCCAGCACCTTGATCTTGGACTTTTAGCTTCTAGAACTGTGAGAAAATACATTTCTGTGTTTAGGTCATCACTCTGGCATTTTGTTATAGCAGGCCTAGAAAACTAATACATTATCTTTATGGAAGTGGTTTTCTTATGGAGATGAAAATGGATGAGAGAGGTAATTGTTGCTTCTACTTCCAAAAGGTGGGACATGTAGGTCATTTCCATTACTCTGATCAATCTTGGTTCCCGATCTATCAGGACAGGATGGTACAAGCACAGGGAGCAGTAGCCACTCCAGTTGGAATTCTACCAGTGAAGAACTCAGATGGCCTATTTATATTGTTAAGATTTTAACTAAAGGATCTAAATATGATAGTCATGTTCAATATTGTTCACTAAAGAAACTCAGAATTATATAAGAAATCACATGCTCACACAAGCATAAATACATATATTTTATAAGGGCAAATACTGTTTATATCCCTGGAATCTCAATAATCTAAATCAGTATGCTAACAGAAATCTGTGTGATGATGAAAATGTTCCATATTTGTGCTGGATATGGTAATCACTATTCACATATGAGCACTTGAAATGTGGCTAATGCTACTGACAAACTGAATTTTTAATTTTATTTCATTTTAATTGCATTAAATTTAAATAGCTACTTGTAGTTAGTGGCTATCATATTGGAGAGTGTGGTTCTAGATCATATGGAAATATTAAACATGGCTTCAGTTTTGTTTGGAAATAAACAGCAAGGAAAGCTAAACAAAAACTCAGTGTTTTGTAATATTTTAGTACAGATTCCATTTTGCTTGGCAAATACTGATTTGACCTTTTTAAGAAATAAAAAACAAGCAAAAGATTTTAAACCCTGAAATTTCATTTCAGTGTGTAGTTTTATGCCTAAGGGAACTTAAAGAACTATAGAATTTTAGACTTACAGGAGATCTTAGAAACAGGTATTTCTAAGAATATTAAAATCCAAAATTTCTGATTTTAAGAAAGGGGACTGGACACTTTCTGAAGTTTTCACATCTTGTACCAAACCATCACACACATACAAAAGAAATCAATGACTACAAAGCCATAGTCAAAAACAAGGAAAACATCTCTAAAAGAGAAAGATAGACTGACAGGAGAAGCCAACACCATGGTGCCAACGAGGACACACACCTGCTGCTCTGCCCACAAGGAGGCTCTCACTGGTAATAAAAAGCTGTGTGGGAAAGTCATGTGGAAAATTTTTCTTGAAGACAAGCATTTGGCCAGCAACCACCAATAACCTGAGGAAAGCTAATGCTATGAAAGGGAACAGCAATAACAGAGTAATCTCAAAAGCTCTTAATATAGTACACTTAACTATTCTCAGGGAGATAAAGGAAAAAATCACATTCCCTAAAAAAGAGCTATGAAACAAAGACAGGAGATTATGAAACAAGAGTAGGCAACTAAGACAAAGAACCCGGGTTTTTAAGATGAAAAATATAATGATTAAAAAAAAAACACAGGGGCTTCTCTGGTGGTGCAGTGGTTAAGAATCCTCCTGCCAATGCAGGGGACATCGGTTCAAGCCCTGGTCCGGGAAGATCCCACATGCCACAGAGCAACTAAGCTCACACGCCACAACTACTGAGCCTGCGCTCTAGAACCCGTGAGCCACAACCACTGAACCTGCGCACCACAACTACTGAAGCCCACATGCCTAGAGCTCATGCTCCACAACAAGAGAAGCCACCGCAATGAGAAGCCCGTGCACAACAACAAAGTTTAGCCCCCACTCGCAGCAACTAGAGAAAGTCCGCACACAGCATTGAAGACCCAACACAGCCAAAGTGGCATGGACATATATACACTACCAAATGTAAAATAGATAGCTAGTGGGAAGCAGCCACATAGCATAGGGAGAGCAGCTCCGTGCTTTGTGACCACCTAGAGGGGTGGGATAGGGAGGGTGGGAGGGAGACGCAAGAGGGAGGAGATATGGGGATATATGTATATGTATAGTTGATTCACTTTGTTATAAAGCAGAAACTAACACACAATTGTAAAGCAATTATACTCCAATAAAGATGTTTAAAAAACAAAAAGACGTGACACGATAAAAGTCCTAAAAGAAAACAATATACACAGCTGAAGGGCAAACCAGTAAGCTAAATATTAAGCTGAATTCACACAGAAGACAAGGAGATAGATAGAAAATAAGAGACTAATATTAAGTGGGATGGAAACTTGATCCAGGAATTCCAAGTGCATCTAACTGAGTTCCAGAATTAGCAATTAGAAAAAAAAAATGGAGAATAGGCAATATTTAAAGACATAATGCCTGAAACTATCCCCAACCGAAGGGGAAAAAAAGGACATGAGTCCTTGGGTTGTAAGAATCTGAAAACCTGAGGAGAATTACAAACTACAACATACTTGGACACAAAGCTGTAAAATTAAAACATCAAGGGAAAAGAAATTCCTAAAAGCTGCCAGAGAGGAAAAGGCAGACTCCCTACAAAAGGATAAGAATAGAGTGACATCAGTCATCTCATCATGAAATCAGAGCACATTTACATTCGAGGTGACATTTCCTTCCTGGAAGAACACAGATGTTAGCCTGAAGACTTAAGGGGTAGTTTGGATGTTTCACTTCTCTACAATGTGGAGACAAAACGGTAACCCCTAACACCTGCAGAATCTCTGTAGTAATCAGTACCCATCTTACACTCCTTTTTCGTACCTAAATATCCCCTGAAGCATCAGAATACTTAGGCCCTCCTCTTGGCTCTTACAACATGAAGTTTCTGTTCCAAAAAAATGAATTTGCTCACTTGCTCTCTCACATGTTACACTTACCCTGGACTCGATGAAATTCCCTCTACCCAGAATATATTTTCCTGTATAGGTGCTCACCTAAACTCTGGCTGTTCCTTAAGGGCCACCTATGGGCACTCTCTTCACAAAGCCATCTCTAGCTCATGGTAACCCACTCCCCCTTCTTGGCTTTCAAAAATGCAGTGTTTGTTAAATACATCTTGGCATTTTCAAAATTATTTTGATGATCTTGCTGATAACCTACACTGAATGCTTAGTGTACACCTAGCACTTTGCATCTGTTATTGCACTTAATCCTCAAAACAATGCTACTAAGTAGATATTATTACTCCCACTTTACAGCTAAGAAAGCTGAAGCTTAGGGATGCTAAGTAAGTTGCTAAAGATCAGAGAGCAAGTATGTATCAGAGATAGGATAGACTTAGCTCTGCCATGTGCAACGTACCAAAGTGGACAGCAAGGGGCCATTTGGAGCTTGATACTTAACCCATTCTCAGCTCAACAATCCAACAGTGAGCATTTCCTGGAGGAAACGATGTCTTTTTTTTTAATTCACCAAAGGCCTACAGGCTAGTCTCTGAAAGAGACTCAAATTCTGTCTGGATCCTGGACCACACTTAACTACTACACTATACCACCCCTCATTTAAAAGATGAAATAATGAGGTCCAGAAAAACAAAATGATTTTTTTAAGTTACAGAACTAGTGGAAACTGAACTGATATTTAAGACCCTCCATTGCTCTTTCTGGCACTCTACTTGGGTTTCATTCCACTTACATTTTATATACACTGTGTATCACTATTCTCTGATGATTTCTTGTGTCTATATTTCTTGTGTCTATACCCACAGTAAACTGTGAGCTCCTGAGGACAAGACCATTCTTATAGTTATTCCAGCAGCATATATGCTCAGGAATATAGAGAAGCCTCCAATAGACATTCCTTAACTTGAATGAAATGCTTCTCAGAATGAAGTTGTCGATGATCTGTAAGTAACCCCATGATAGTGCTTAACCTTGAGAAAATCACTTGGTCACATGGTCTTGAGAAAACACCAATTTGCACTTATCCCACTAGGAGTAAGATGCCACCAGTTCCCTGCCAATGTCCTACTTTGAGTCTTTACTGATACCACTAACTTCCAAGTAGAAGCAGCCCTATCTTGAAGGCATTCTTGGGAAATTTCCTTTATAACTTCCTCTTTTCCATGCCCAATTCCATCTTTAAGGCAGTATAAAGAGATATAAAAAATGATTGTGGAATCGAGGCCTTAGAGATTCCAAGAATAACATACATATGTCCTAAAAGTTTTGTAAGATGAATGACATAAACTCCAGGAGAAAAGCAATATTACTTTATTTAAATATACATTTTATAAAAGAATAAATAGAGACTCTTAGCAGGTCTCGTGCCTGAGGTGACTCAAGCTATGGTGTGAAAAAGTGGAGGATATGTCAGTGGATCCCCAGTTTATCTAACTCTTGGTCCAGGGATCCTTCCCCTCATCACAGCTGCTGTACTCTGGAAGGTGAGGGGAATGTGGTCCCCAAAATGTCATCAAAGTTTACTGCTTGAACATTTGTTTGTTCATATATGAAGGCTAAACCAGATAGACTCCAGGAAGTGTGAAACAGATAAGGCATCTTGGGGAGTCAAAAATAAATTATAATGGCCCTTTAGAAAGTTAGAGTAGTAGAGCATATCATGGCCAGGTAAAAATTAAATAAAATCTTCCTCACCAGCTAAGGAAGATGATCAAGAAATTCAGCTCTGACCCAGACCACAGGCAATTGCAGCCATTCTCCAAAGGATCCTGTCTTCCCAAAATAAATGTCTGCTCCACTTGAGTTAAAATTAGACACACATCAATTCTGGCTGTTGACACAGAAGCCTCTGGCAAGCAGGGTGGAATCCAGAATCCTCTACATAAACAACCAAGCTCTGTAGACACTCCCAAGACACTCAGAGCTAAAGGAATAAAGTGTCTTGCCATTTCCTCATCAGCAGTACCCCGTCCCTATCCCAGAATCAGCTATGTCTCAGTGAGCACGAAAGCATGAGCAAAATCTGCTTCCCTCTTTGTGGCTGGGGTTCCAAAACAGAATGGCACAAATATGAGATGGTTTTATTTTTTATGATGTTGTTTCCTGGGATCTGTTGTCTTGCCTCAACACTTTAATATTCATTACATAATTTATCCTTTTTTTGCATAAATATTTATGGATTTTCTCCTACTCCTTGGTGCTGTCAGGTCATAAATCAGAGTCCCTGCCCTCAATCACCCCATGACTAAGGTGTGAAAAAAAACAAGGAAATGGACACTCAGAAAGGTTAAGTGACTTTCCAGCATGAGTATTGGAGAAGGAAAAAAGCCCAGCTTTCTCAGTCTTTCAGAGATGTGAATTCCTTTTTATCCACATTCCTTCAAAACAGACAAACCTCATGACAGCTCTCAGTACTGCCTTATAAATGCTGTTATAGTTTTCCCCCAAATATATTAAGACATGTGAATACACATAGGAAGGACATTTATTTTTGGACTTAGAGAAATAATTTTTTGTGTAATAATGAAAGAAAGAAGTATAATTTAAACAGAACTTCATCAAAAACTTTTTTCTGCATGAGCAATTTGGTTGTGAGAAAATTACCTGCTGAGATAATTGCTTTAGTTTGTGTTTTCTCACTATGATTCTGTGAGAAATGCAGGCCTGAATTTTTGCAACTAATATGCCTACAAAATTTTCTATTTAACTCACTTGCCCAATGGACTTAATTTTTTTCTGTAGAATAAAGTCTTTCTATAAGATAGGGCAAACTCCTTTAGGATCATCTAATATTCCTATTAATTCAATTCATTAAACATTAATTGAGAATTTAGACTTAAGATGCAACAGTGTAAAATCTTGAGCCCTTGTACCCAAAGGATCCGGATCTGGCAGTGAAGGAGACTAATCACAATGCTTGGGGAAATTTTTTAGTAGGACTGGATTGTAAGGAAGCGAGATAGCTCTTCAGAAGAAGTGATTAACTCAGCTTGAAGATGTGTGTCAAGAAAAGCCTCCTGGAAGAGGAGATGATTGAACTTCTCTGTAACAAGAGCCTTCTCACTATTCTCTGTGCCAACCATGTACATTTCTGCTTCTTACTTTGGCTTAGTTTAATGACTACCATTTATTAAGCATTTACCATATCAAGGTCACAATGTTAAGGATACAAAGTCTTATCACACTAGTCTTCAAGGAATTTAGAGTTACCGAAAGAATTTATTTCTTGTCTCTCCCTTGAATTTACTCATTACATTTAGAAAACTTCAAATATGTACAAGATATTGATTTCCAACATCACTGTTTCCTTTGTCCTAGCTGGTGTTAACATCAGGAGAGTTCTGGGTCTCCTGAACAATACATCCCTTACCTGATAAGACACTATATAGTTTTCATAATTCATCAGATTTTCCTTTTCAAAGGAGACTAAATTATATTTTAGAATCAAATTTGTTGGTAAATTCATAAGTAGTATTTTTGGAATATTTGGCTCCATTTACTTTCTTCTTTCCCTCTTTCTTTCTTTCTTTTTTTTTTTTTTGCCATTTTGCTATATTTTGCTATCCTTGTAAGCCATCTTGAGACACTTTTAGACTGAATGATCCCCTCTAAATAAATAAAAGTAATATTTGCACTGCTTTTTTTATATCCAAGTCTGTAGCACAGGGCTAGCATGGGGCTAGGGTCACATCACAACCTTCAGGGATGAATTTTCTGGGAAACATTTGACTGTTTTGCTGGTCTATGAATAGTTGGAAAAGTAGGCAGTCACCTAAAGGAACACAGGAGCAAAGCTCTTCTTCTGTTTCATGATCATAACAAATTGAAACAAAACCAAGATGAGAATTTCAAAGACCAATCCTGGAGTCTTCAAATCTGAGCAACAAAAAGATGATTTCAGGTCTTGAAATTCTCTATCTAGAAGACAGGAAATGGGGAAAGTTTATTTTTGTTCCTGATTTGCCAAGATGTAATATATTCCTTTTCTTAAATTTTATTGATTTTGCTAAACTCTGAACTCTGTTTGGCTTTAGGGAGAGCCATAGAGGTATAGATTTTTATGTCAAAAAATTTGTTCCTGGCTAAGAGCCTATGGAAGATACATTGAATAGGCTTATTGAAATGAGTCTTCAATGACCAACATACAGAAAACCCAAGTAAATCACTGACTGGCTCCAGGAAGCTGGACTCAGCCCAGGTCTTAATGACCTATTCTGTAGAATGCATTCCAGCCAATTAAAACTCCCAGCCTGGCCTCCAAACAAAGTGATAATGCTGGCCCTACCCAGGTTTCTACCCTCTGATTCTTAGACCACCCAGAAAGTTGTTGATACAGCATCCAGCTATTTCTTGCCTGTAGCATACAGTGCAGCACATTTGTCTTCTGTGCCAGCTGTTACTTTTCTGTATAAGAGAAAGGTAATAACAGAGATTGGAGGTTCCTTGGAAGAGTCCCCTTTTTGTTCCCCTTTCTTCCATAGACTTTCCCCTTTAATAATATGCTGTGATGGTATGAGATTTTATCATGAAGTACTGATTCTTTGGATTCAAGTGTTTCCATATTCTTATGCCTCTATGTCCCAGTGTGAATGAGTCTTCCTCATCCTGACAGCTTCCCTTCCTAAAACTGAGGGATAATTGCCTTGTTATTAAGGAGAACAAGGAAAAAAGGAGAAAAAGAAAAAGAGACAGAAAGGAGAGAGAGAGAGCCAGTCTAATCCCAAGATGGTAGACCTATGTACGGATATACATCCCACCTTTGTATCCCCAGGATGACCAAAGAAACATCAAATCATGCATGAATTGATTTAAAACAATGAATTTACTTTAAAAAGTAGAGATTCAGCAAAATAAATACAAATGTTTCCTGGGGGAAAATATCTTCATCCTAAGACTTGGGGAACCTCCACAAATAAATTTTCAAGGGAAATAACCAGCCTGCAGTTAATATAAGCAGATTCACAAACAAGTGAATTTATTCACAAGGCAGCAGAAACAATAGATAGCCAAAATATCATCACAAAGATTTCATATTTTATAAACATCACAGAAATACTATAAAATGTTTACTATACCTATGTCTAAAAATATTAAAAGCTCTTGAAAATATCTTCAGGGAACAGGAAACCATAAAACATAGGTTAGCAGATTAAACAACAATGGAAACAAATAACTGGCCTCTGCTTAGGATGTAGAAAGCTCAAAAAATTTCATTCTCACCTTTAAAACAAGAAAAATCTGGATAATCTATGAAAATATATTTTTTCTTGATGCCATCAGAAAGTTAAGGTTGCAGGGCAACTGACTAGCCTGAGACCTATGGGAAGGGAAAGTCTCCAAGGAGAGATGGGACATAAGAACTTGCTCATCTGGGGCATGTGTTGAGCATCATTTAAGCTGGTAAGGAGTACTCAGCTAAAATTCGTGACAATTGCTAAAGGCTAAGTATCACATAGTGTGATAATATAGAAATACTGGAGCCACAGACACAAGGAAATTATCTCTTATTCTCAGGCTTTTTTTTTTCCATGGGCCACACTGGACACTCACAAAAAAGATGGGGGAAGGTGAGAGAAAGCCTTCTAGGTGGTACGGGCCTTGGAAGAGGGGAGCAGCAGCAACTGCAGGAAAGGCACGAAATCCCACATGTATTCTGTTTCTCTGTCTCTCTTAGAGAACAAAAGGCTAAGAAAATAACAAAACCCTGTACTTTTCAAGACATAAGGTACAAGTGATGACATCACAACAGGGGGAAGAGTAAAACGTTTATCCTTGGGGAATAAAAGGGAACAGGAAAATATCTTGTGTCCAGAACAATAGAGATCCCATACCATTGAGAAATAGGCAGGATCATGGACCCTGGGACAAAGCATCTAAGACTGAGGCTGAACCAAGACAACAGAGAATGTCCACCTGTTCCCCCTGCCTTTAACCAGGTTAGCAAGTATTGAGTAACAAATAACAGCAGTTTATAGGGATGGAGGGAGTGAACCTCTATAAATCTCAGGCACAACAAGAAGACTCAATGCTAATAGTGAGTCAGACACTGAGAAAATACCTCTGACAAAACCAGTCCTTCTCTCAAGCACAAGGTAATGCTAGAGAAATTTGAAGCCTGTGGTAGGCCAAGGGTAAACATAGCAAGAATAAAACCCAAACCCAGCTCAACACCAAACTATAGTGATTAAACTCTCCCTCCCCCCACTAAAGGCATAGTAAAGGAAAATGCATACTTATTTCTGATAAAAAATAATATTGGTCTTAATATCTACTGTTCTACACAAAATACTCAGCTTCCAACAAAAAAATTATGAAGCAAGAACTCAGACAACACACTATCAGGAGAAAATGTAGTCAATGAAACCAGACTCAGACATGATCCAGGTTCTTCAACTACCATATAAAGAATTTAAAATAACTTTAATTAATAACCTATTGGCTTCAGTGGAGAAAGTGGAACACATTCATGAACATACAGGGGACTTTATGGAACAGATAGAAAGATAGAAATTATAAGAAAAAATCAAATGAAAATGCTAAAAATGAAAAGACTAGAGAAAAAAGAGATGAAGAATGCCTTTGGTGGACTCATAAGAAAAGTCTACACAGGGGAGAAAAAAACATCAGTGAACTTGAAGAGAGTTTAACAAAAAGTACCCAAACTGAAACAGAAAGAAATAAGAATGGGGAAAAAGAAGAAAATAAGCATAAAAGAGCATCAAGAGCTGTGGGACAATATTAGACAACATAACATACATATAAATGAAATCTCAGAAGAAGAATAGCAGCTGAAGGGAGGAAAAAAACAAAAGAGATAATGACCATAAGTTTGTGTTCTCTGTCTGTGAGTCTATTTCTGTTTTATAAATAAGTTTATTTGTATCATTTTTTTAGATTCCACATATAAGTGATATCATATGATATTTGTCTTTGTATGGCTTACTTCACTTAGTATGATAATCTCTAGGTCCATCCATGTTGTTGCAAATGGCATTATTTCATTCTTTTTTATGGCTGAGTAATATTCCATTTTGTATATATACCACTTCTTCTTTATCCATTCAACTGTTAATGGACACTTAAGTTGCTTCCATGCCTTGACTATTGTAAATAGTGCTACTATGAACATTGAGGTGTATGTTTCTTTTCAAATTATGCTTTTCCCTGGATATATGCCCAGCAGTGGGATTGCAGGATCATATGGTAACTCTATTTTTAGTTTTGTAAGGAACCTCCATACTGTTTTCTATAGTGGCTGTACCAATTTACATTCCCACCGACAGTGTAGGAGGGTTCCCTTTTCTCCACACCCTCTCCAGCATTTATTTGTAGACTTTTTGATGATGACCATTCTGACTGGTGTGAGGTGATACCTCATTGTAGTTTTCATTTGCAATCCTCTAATAATTAGTGATGTTGAGCATCTTTTCATGTGCCTTTTGGTCATGTGTATGTCTTCTTTGGAGAACTGTCTGTTTAGATCTTCCGCCTATTTTTTGATTGGGTTGTTTGCTTTTTTGATATTGAACTGTATGAGCTATTTGTATATTTTGGAGATTAATATCCTGTTGATTGCATTGTTTGCAAATATTTTCTCCTATTTGTAAGTTGTCTTTTTGTTTTGTTTATGGTTTCTTTTGCTGTGCAAAAGCTTTTAAGTTTAATTAGGTCCCATTTATTTATCTTTGTTTTTATTTCCATTACTCTAGGAGATGGATCCAAAAAGCTATTGCTGCAATTTATGTCAAAGAGTGTTCTGCCTATGTTTTCCTCAAACTGGAGTTTTACAGTGTTCCAGTTTTACATTTAGGTCTTTAATCCATTTTGAGTTTATTTTTGTGTATGGTGTTAGAGAATGTTCTAAGTATGGTTACCAAAGGGTAAAGGGAGGGAGAAATAAATTAGGAGTTTGGGATTAAAATATACATGCTACTATATATAAAATAGATAAACAACAGGGACCTACTGTATATCACAATGACCTATACTCAACATCTTATAATAACTTATAAGGGAAGAGAATGTAAAAAAGGTATATATATATTTATATATATGTATAACTGAATCATTCTGCTCTACACCTGAAATTAACACATTGTAAATCAACATTTCAATAAGAATCAAAATAAATAAATAATACAGACCACTATTTTTAAAAAAGAGATAGTAACCAAGAATTTTCCAGCATTAATGAAAACAACTAAATCACAATTCCAAGAAGCTCAGAGAACACCAGTCTGGATAAATAACTACAGTACACCACCAGACCCCAAAAAAAGATACATACATATGTCATGTTGAACTGCTAAACATCAA
Source organism: Monodon monoceros (assembly GCF_005190385.1). Classification (NCBI taxonomy): domain Eukaryota; kingdom Metazoa; phylum Chordata; class Mammalia; order Artiodactyla; family Monodontidae; genus Monodon; species Monodon monoceros. Next base: position 27,247,434 of record NW_021703765.1, read on the forward strand.
AGGTAAAGAGAAAATCCTGAAGGGAACCAAAGAAAGCAAAAAAAAAAAAAAACAGAAAAAAACCCCACATGATATAGAGAAAACAAGATAAGAATTATACCAGACAGACTGCTCATCAGAAATTGTTCAAGCCAGAAGACAATGGAGAACAAATTTAAAGTGCTTTAAAAAAAACAAAAAAGTTAACAGAGTTCTCTACCCCATGAGGGGTGGGGAGAAGACTTTCAAAAATAAAGAGGAAATAAAAAAAATTTTCAGACAAACAAAAACTGAGAAAATTTATTACCAGCAGATGTACACTAAGAGAAATCTTAAAAGTTCTTTGGGCAGAAGTAACATGATACTACAGAAAAACCTGACTCTATAGAAGAAAATGAAGAGCAGTGGAAATCACATCAATATAGGTAAACACAGATGTTGGGGGCTCAACTGAGGGTATTGGGGGCTCAACTGAGGGTGTTTGGGCTCCTGGTGGGGCTAAATTACCATGAGGGTTGGGCGGACAAAAGGATACAGTTCTTCATGCAGTGGCTGAACTCAAATAAAGTGTCTGAAAGAGCTGGACTCTGAAGATCTGTGTCATAATGGCTGCTGAAGCTTCTACTCCAAATTCAAGGGCAGATTCAACTTACTTACAAGAGAGATATCTTAATAAAGGTCAAAAGATGATATTACAGAACAAAAGGAGATATGTCAGGCACTATTAACAAAAAGAAATCTGGTGTAATGATATTGATAGTAAACACAATAAAGAGCATTATTGAAATAAAGTCAGTCACAGCAGGTGTAAAGGTGCAAGAACATGAGTGTTGTCCCATTGGAGAGAGCTGGAGCACTTCTCTTGAGTCAGTGATCAATCCATTGTGGTCCAACATACAGAAGTGAGGGAGTGATGAAAAACGGAAGAGCTGCTAGGTCATGAAGATGCAAATGTGATTGAAAGTTCTCACAACCTCCACTCCAGGTTTGGAAAAAGTTGTGTTAGGAGTTGGAAGTCTTCCCTCTTTTTCTATCCTTTGGAAGATTGGAAGAGCAAGATTGGCATTTCTGTTCTGTAACTGTCTCATAGAATTTACTCAATCTGATAAAGAAGCTGTCTGAGCCTGGTGATTTGTTTGTTGGAAGATTTTTAAATTAACAATTCAATTTATTTAAAGGTTATAGGACTATTTGAGTTTTCTGTTTCTTAAGTCATATTTGGTGTGAATTTTACAAGCAACATATAGCTGGATTTTTGTTTATCCAGTCTAGAAATACTTACCTTTAACTGGGAAGTGTGGTCTATTTGCATTTATTGCAGTTAAGGAAATATTTAGAGTTTGGTTACAAGATGGTGGAGTAGGAAGATGCTGAGCTCACCTCCTCCCATGGGCACACCAAAATTACAACTATTTACAGAGCAATTACTGATGAGAAAAACCACGAGACTAGTAGAAAGGATATAAAAAAGGAACCACAGTGAGATGGGTAGGAGGGGTGGAGACGCAGTACAGTCAAGACCCATACACCCAGGTGGGTGACCCACAAGAAGATGATAATTATAATTGCAGCAACTGTCCCCAAGGAGTGACTGGCCCAAGGCTAATATCAGGTTCCCCAGCCAGGGGTTCTGCACCGGGAAGATGAGCCCCCAGAAGGTTTGGCTTTGTAGTTCAGTTTGGCTTTGAAGGTTTGGCTTACTTTTGGGAGAGCCAGAGGACTATGGGAATTAGAGACTCTACTCTCATACACTTCAGGACCCAGGGCAGGAGCAGTATTTGAAAGGAGCCTGAGTTAGACCCACCTGCTGATATTAGAGAGCCTTCTGGAGAGACAGGAGGGAACTTGCAGCTCACCCTGGGGACATAGACACTGGTAGCAGCTATTTTGGGGAACTTGTTCTACCACATAGATACTGGTGCTGGCAAGTGCTATTTTGGAGTCCTTCTTTAGCTTATTGGCCCCAGGACCTGGTTCTGCCCACCAGTGGGTCTGCACTATTCCAAAGACCAGACTCACCCATCAGTGAATAGGCACAAGCCTCAGAACCTCCTGGGCCTTAGCCCCACTGACCAATGAACTGACACACCAGCTCTGGTAACCCCAGGTACCTGCAGCAAGAGACTCCAAGACGTGGCTCCACCCACCAGTGAGCTGGTACTAGCCTCCAGAACACCCAGGCCCCAGCCCTGCACATCAACAGGCTGATACCACCTCTGACATACCATGTACCCCTCAGCCAGCCATGTCAGGAACCAGCTCCACCATCAGCAGGCAAACACTAGATCTGGGATGCCTGGCCTCACACCACCCAAACCAGAACCTGACTCCACCAACCAGTGTTCCGCACTAGCCCCTGGACCCCTGAGAGCTCCACAGCCAGTTGCCTCATAAACTAACTCTGCCCACCAGTGACCAGCAGCCTCTGCACAGGCAGGGCCTGGCAACTAACTAGACCAGGAGCCAAAAATGACTACCAGACCACTCACAGTAATCAGCCTGCCACAACAGAGAGACCCACACAGCTCACATAGGGGCACTCCTGGAGCATATAGCTCTGGATACCTGAGGAGAGTATGCTGCTGAGAGGCATAGGACATCTCCTACAAAAGGCCACTTCTCCACGGGTGGGAAACATAATCAACCTACCAAACCCATGGAAATAAAAACAACAAATTAGGCACAATAAGGCAACAGAAGAATATGATCCAAATGAAGAAATGAGATAAAATTACAGAAGAACTAAGTAAATTGGAAATGGGCAATCCATCCAATAAAGAATTCAAGGAAATGATCTTAAAGATGTTCAAGGAATTCAGGAGAAGAATGGATGAAAAAGTGAGAAGTTAGAAGTTTTTAAAAAAGAGCTAGAAAATATAAATTAGAACCAAACAGAGATGAAGAATACAATAACTGAAATGAAAAATACACTCAAAGGAATCACAGTATATTAGATAATACAGAGGAATAGATGAGTGAGCTGGAAGACAGAGTAGTGGAAATCACTGAAGCTGAACAGAAAAAAGAAAAGAGAATAAATACTAATGAGGACAGTTTAAGAGACCTTTAGGACAACATCAAGCTTGATAACATTTGCATTATAGTGTTCTCAGAAAGACAAGAGAAAGAGAAAAGGGCAAAGAATGTAATTGAAGTCATAGTAGCTGAAAACTGCCCTGAGGAAACAAACATCTAGGTCCAGGAAGCACAAATAGTTCCAAACAGGATCAACACAAGGAGGGCCACACCAAGACATATTGTAATTAAAATGGCAAAAATTAAAGATAAAGAGAGAATATTAAAAGCAGTGAGGGAAAAGCATCAAGTTATGTACAAGGGAATGTCCATAGGGCTATCTGCAAACTTTTCGGCAGAAATCCTGCAGGCCAGAAGGGAGTGGAAAGATATATTTAAAATAATGAAAGGGAAAAAGCTAAAACCAAGAATACTTTACCTGGCAAAGCTTTTATTCAGATTTGATGGAGAAATCAAAATTTTTGCAGGTAAGGAAAAACTAAGAGTTCAGCACTATAAAGCCAGCATTACAAGAAAAGTTAAAAGGACTTCTCTAAGTCAAAAAGAAAAGCCTACAACTAGAAATATGAAAATTATGAAAGGAAAAATCTTAATGGAAAGGACAAATATACAGTAAAGGTAGTAAATCAACCATGTATGAAGCTAGTAGAAGGTTAAAAGACAGAAGTAGTAAAATCATCTACATACACAATAGTTACAGGATACACAAAACAAAAAGATGTAAAATATGATTTGTCAAAAACAATAAAGTTTCAGGGGGTAGAATAAAAATGCAGGATTTTTAAAACATGTTTGAACTTAAGAGATCAGCAACTTAAAATAATTTTATAAATATAAATAGATATGTAGATTTATTTTTATATGTATAGTTATACAGTTAAATATAACCTCAGGTTAACCACAAACCAAAATCTATAACAGATAACACACACAGAAAAAAGAAAGGAATCCAAACATAACACTAAAGATAATCATCAAATTGCAAGGAAAGGACAACAATAGAAGAAACAAGAAACAAAAAAGAACTGCAAAAACAACTCCAAAACAGCACAATGACAAGAAGTACATACCATTCGATCATTATTTTAAATGTAAATGAATGAAATGCTCCAATTGAAAAACAGAGTGTCTGAATGGATATATGCTGCCCACAAGCGACTCTCTTCAGATCTAGACACACACAGACTGAAAGTGAGGGGATGAAAAAAGATATTCCATGCAAATGGAAATCAAAAGAAATCCAGGGAAGCAATACTTGTATGTGACAAAATAGACTTTAAAATAAAGAAAATGTAACAATCCAAAATTTATGGGACACAGCAAAAGCAGTTCTAAGAGGGAAGTTTATAGTGATACAAGTCTACCTCAGGAAATAAGAAAAAAATCAAATAAACAACCTATCCTTACACCTAAAGGAATGAGAAAAAGAACAAACAAAACCCAAAGTTAGTAAAAGGAAAGAAATAATAAAGATCAGAGAAGAAATTAATGAAATGGAGACAAAAAATAGAAAGAATGAATGAGACCAAGAGGTGGTTTTTTGAAAAGATAAATAAAATTGAAAAACATTTAGCCAGACACATCAAGAAGAAAAGAGAGAAGGCCCGAATCAATAAAATCAGAAGTGGAAAAGAAGAAGTTACAATGAATATCACAGGAATATTCAGGATCATATGAGATTACTACAAACAACTATATGCCAATCAAATGGGCAACCTAGAAGAAATGGGTAAATTCCTAGAAATATACCATCTCCCAAGATTGAGGCAGGATGAAACAGAAAACCTAAACAGACCTATTACCAGTCATGAAATTGAATTAGCAATAAAAAAAATTCCATCAAAGTCCAGGACCAGATGGCTTCAGAAGTGAATTCTACCAAACATTTACAGCAGAGTTAACACCTATCCTTCTCAAACTATTTCAACAAATTGCAGAGGAAGGAGCCCTTCCAAACTTATTCTATCAGACCAACATCCCGATACCAAAACCAGAGTAAGACATTACAAAAAAAGAAAATTACAATATCACTGATGAACATGGACGCAAAAATCCTCAAAAAATATTAGCCAATCGAATTCAATAATACATTAAAAGGATTATACACCACAATCAAGTGAAATTTATCCTGGGGGTACAAGGATGGTTCAATACTTATAAATCAATCAACATGATCCACCACATTAACAAATTGAAATACAAATATCATATGATCATCTCAATAGATGCAGAAAAACATTCTGACAAAATTCAACATCCATAAACTCTCCAGAAAGTGGGCATAGAGGGAACACACCTCAACAAAATAAAGGTCATATATGACAAGCCCACAGCTAACATCATACTCAATGGCAAAAAGCTGAAAGCATTTCCTATAAGATTAGGAATAAGATCAGGATGCCCACTCTTGCCACTTTTATTCAACATAGTATTGGAAGTCCTAATTGCAGCAGTCAGACAAGAAAAAGAAATAAAAGGAACCTAAACTGGAAAAATAGTAAAACTATGACTGTTTTCAGATGACAAATAGGAAATCCTAAAGATGCCACCAAAAAACTATTAGAATTCATCAATGAATTTGGCAAAGTTGCTAGGTACACAAAAAATATACAGAAATCTGTTGCATTTCTATACACTAATACCAAACTATCAGGAAGAGAAAGTAAGAAAACAATCCTATTTACAATTACATCACAAAGAATAAAATACCTAAAAATAAATCTAAGGAAGTAAAAGACCTATACTCAGAAAACTGTAAGACACTGATGAAAGAAATTGAAGATGGCACAAACAAATGGAAAGATAATGCTATGCTCATAGCCTGAAATAATTGAAATTATTAAAATTAGCATACTACTGAAGACAATGTACAGATTCAATGCAATCCCCTTCCAAATAACAATGACATTTTCCACAGAACTAGAAGAAATAATTCTAAAATTTTATGGAAACCCAAAGACACCAAATAGCCAAAACAATCTTGAGAGATAAGGACAAACCTGGAAGTAGGACATTCCCTAATTTCAAGCTATACTAAAAATTACAGTAACCGAAATAATATAGTACTGACACAAAAACGGACACTGATCAATGGAACAGAATAGACAGCACAGAAATGAACCCACATTTTTATGGGCAATTAATCTACAACAAAGGAAGTAGGAATAGACAATGGGAAAAAGACAGCCTCTTCAATAAACGGTACTGGAAAAACTGGACAGCTACATGCAAAAAGGATCAAAGTGGACTACTTTCTCATACTATATACAAAAATAAATTCAAAATGGATTAAAAACTGAAATGCAAGACCTGAAACCATAAAACTCCTAGAAGAAAACACAGGCAGTACTCTCTTTGACATCATCATAGTAATAATTTTTGGGTATGTCTCCTCAAGTAAGGGAAACAAAAACAAACAAATGGGACTACCTCACTCTAAAGCTTTTGCCTGGTGAAGTAAAGTATCAACAAAATGAAAAATGCCATCTACTAAACAGGAGAAGATATCCACAAATAATATATATTTTAAGGAGTTAATATGACAAATATACAAAGAACACATACAACTCAACATCAAAAACACAAACAACTCAAGTAAAAAATAGACAGAGGAACTGAACAGAATTTTTTCTGAAGAAGGCATATAGATGGCCAACAGGCACATGAAAATATGCCCAACATCACTAATCATCAGGGAAATGCAAATCAAATATATCATCTTGCACCTATTATTTATTATCAACAAAACTACAAATAACAAGTGTTGGCAGGGATATGAAGAAAAGGGAATCCTTGTGCACTTTTGGTTGGAATATAAATTGGTACAGCCACTATGGAAAACAGTATGGAAGTTCCTCAAAAAATTAAAACTAGAACTATCATAAAATCCAGCAATTCTACTCCTGGTGGAGAGATAAAAAAAGGCAAACACTAATTTGAAAAGATATTTACAGCCTTATATTCACTGCAGCATTATTTATAAAGCCCATCAATAGATGAGTAGATAAAGAACATGTGGTATATATATATATATATACACACATACAATGGAATACTACTCAGCTATAAAAATATATATAGTCTTGTCTTTTGCTACAACATGGATGGACCTGGGGATATTGTGCTAAGTGAAATAAGTGAGACAGAGAAAGACAAATACCATATGATTTCATTTATATGTGGACTCTAAAAAACAAAACAAATGAATAAACATAACAATAAGAAACAGAGTCATAGGTATGGAGAACAAATAGGTGATTGCCAGAGGGGAGGGGGTGGCAGATGAGAAAAATACATGAGGGATATTAAATAGTATGATTTCTTTTATTTTTTTTAATTAAAAAAAGAAATAAAGTCAATAAAATTTAGTCATGAGTTAATTCACTAAGAAGATTATGTACAATTCTACATTCATATGTGTTCAATAATATAGCCTAAAAAGATATAAAGCAAAAATTTGACAATACTATAAGAAGAAATTGACAGATTATTAGAGGTGAGGGACATTTCAATACATCTTTCTCAGTAATAATATGTTAGGTGATAAAATATTAGTAAGGATATTTGTATAGCACAATTAATAAACTTGATCTAATGGATAGATATGGAGTATCACACTCCAAAACTGGAGAATATACATTCTTTGCACACATTCTGTTTTTTTTCTCAAATTTGATTATGTTTTCCTTTCCAGCTTCCTGAGACATAATTGACACGTAACATTGTATAAATTTAAGGCTTACTATGTGATGATTTGATACACATGTATATTACAAAATGTTTACCACAATAAGGTTAGTTAACACATCCTTCACATTATTACCATTTTGTTGTGTTGTGTTGAGAACATTAGAGTTCTATTCTCATAGCTACTTTCAAGTGTATGATACAATATTATTAACTGTATTAATACACAGTCACCATGTTGTGTATTACATCTCCAGAACTTATTCATATATGTTTATGCCCTTTGATCAACATCTCATTTCCTCCACCCCTCAACCCCTGACAATCACCATTTTCTCTGTTTCTATGAGTTAAATGTTTTTAGATTCCATATATAAGTGAGATCATACAGTGTATTCTTTGTCTGAATTACTTCACTTAGCATAATGCCTGCATGTTTCATCCACGTTGTTGCATATAACAGGATCTCCTTTTTCATGGCTTAATAATATCCACATATATGCCCCAGGGATACAAGGATGGTTATCCATGCCTTGCCTATCGGGAATAATGCTTCAGTGAACATGGGAGTGCAGATATCTCTTCAAGATAGTGATTTCATTGCTAGATTTAAAAAAATAGGGCTCTATATGGGCAGACGACAATTTACTGTAGTGCCTGAGTATTAACATTTTTAACCTGTCATACTTTAGCATGGATTTGGTACTTGTCCTGTTCTCTCTGAACCCCAGCTTTCCTTGTGTCAGCTCTGAAAGCTAGCTTCACATTTCAAAAGCTCTAACTAAAGCCTTTTGGGCATCTGCTTCTGCCTTTCCCCATTTGACTGCCTCTGTCCCTAAATGCTGACCCTGGTGATTCGCTCTGCCTGTTCTTCCTGTCACTCTTAGGGACACCATTTCTATTGTCTTGCTGCCTCCACATTACCTGACATCCTCCCCAGGAGCCAAGCTTTTCCCTACACATACTCAAATGTGATGTCCTACCTGAGCATCTTCCTCCGTATCTCACCAGCATTTTTGAACCTGATTTTGTTGGTTGCTTTAGGCTCACATCACCATTATACCACAGTAATCCAGTCTCAACAATTCGAATCCTAAAACACAAGAATACTCTGAGAAGAACAATAAGGGATTAGGGGAAGCTCAGCATCCTAACAACTTTTAATTATGATGAGATAATAAGAAAGTATAACATGGGGTGGACAGTAATTTTGCCATCCCATTTTACAGGCCATGTTTGCAGCAGGAAGTGAACCCTGTTTTATATTTATAATTGGAATGTGCTGCTGTTCAGGGTGAGCAGTTGCATTCCCACAATACATCACATGGCAAGTTGCTGACATGCCCTTCCCTCTGGCTTCTCTGGACTAAAAGGAACGCATTTATTATTATTATTATTGATATTGTTTCTCTCTCTCCCTTTGCTTTCAACAGTTTCACTGACATTAGTTAAAGGGTCCTTGGGCTGGCAGAACAAGCAGACATCCCAGTCACATGGAAGGTTTTAGGCAGGCCCCAGTCTCTCTGACAGCACAAAAGCAGGAGTTCAAATGAGGAAACATCAAAAATCAATGTTTTAATTCATAAAGACATGGGGATGCTTTGTGATTGGACAGCTCCAGATGCCAGGCAGGGAAGTCACTTGAGGACTGATCAGGACTGGTGGCACAAGGAGTTCTCATCTCAGATCAGGATGCTCATCAAGGCAGCTTGCAATATAACTAGGGGGCAAAGAAAGGGCTTCAAGCTCAGATGAGCAGAGGTGAAGATGCAGTCCTCTGTTTCAGAGAAATGGAAGAGTGAGAATAAGACCCTAGAAACCACAAGAGAGGAAGGTTCCTTCTAGGATAGAGGAAGATGAAGAAATGAGACTAAAAACCCAGAAAACAAGCCAGAATGCCTAATCAATATTGTCCTTCACAGGAGACACCTCAGGGTCTTGAAGTAGTGGAAAGAATATTTTTCTAGGAGTTTGTTCATCAGGGTTCTAATCTATATTTTGTGCTTTACCTAACTGTGTGCCATAGGGTAATTTACTTCTTCCTGTCTTTTGGTTGCAGTTTCTTCATCTGTTCAATTAAAAGGCTGTAGCACACAGTGTCACATGCTACCATGCTAGTCTACTGACTCTCAAAAACGTTCTAGAACTTTCCTCTTTACGATGCCTTCAGAGCTGACTTGCATGCATGGCTATAAACACATACACGCATACATACATACATACACACATACACAAGTGCACAAGTGTGCATGCACACCACAGATGAGACAATCATTTCAGGGATGCATCTTGTTTATTTATTTATTTATTTAAAAATTTTTTTTCCAGAGGACAAGAGAATTAAAAATTTATTTTGAAGATAAATGTTAATTATGAGGGAAAAATGTTAATATAAAGGACTTTTTTGGTTACATTTCTTTTTTTAAAAAAATTTCTTATTTAATTTTACTTATTTTTTATACAGCAGGTTCTTATTAGTTATGCATTTTATACATATTAGTGTATATATGTCAATCCCAATCACCCAATTCATCACTCCACCATCACCCCCTGCCGCTTTCCCCCCTTGGTGTCCATATGTATGTTCTCTACATCTGTGTCTCTATTTCTGCCCTGCAAACTGGTTCATCTGTACCATTTTTCTAGGTTCCACATATGCGTTAATATACAATATTTGTTTTTGTCTTTCTGACTTACTTCACTTTGTATGACAGTCTCTAGATCCAACCACATCTCTACAAATGAGGTTGCTGCCATGACCTGGCTATTGTAAATAGTGCTGCAGTGAACATTGGGGTGCATGTGTTTTTTTGAATTATGGTTTTCTATGGGTATATTCCCAGTGGGATTGCTGGGTCATAGGGTAACACTATTTTTAGTTTTTTAAGGAACCTCCATACTCTTCTCCATAGTGGCTGTAACAATTCACATTCCTACCAACAGTGCAAGAGGGTTCTCTTTTCTCCTCACCCTCTCCAGAATCTGTTGTTTGTAGATTTTCTGATGATTTCCATACTAACTGGTGTGAGGTGATACCTCACTGTAGTTTTGGTTTGCATTTCTCTAATAACTAGTGATGTTGAGCAGATTTTCATGTGCTTCTTGGCCATCTGTATGTCTTCTTTGGCGAAATGTCTATTTAGGTCTTCTGCCCATTTTCTGATTGGGTTGTTTGCTTTTTAATACTGAGCTGCATGAGCTATTAATATATTTTGGAGATTAATCCTTTGTCTGTTGATTGGTTTGCAAACATTTTCTCCCATTCTGAGGGTTGTCTTTTTGTCTTATTTGTAGTTTCCTTTGCTTTGCAAAAGCTTTTAAGTTTCATTAGGTCCCACTTGTTTATTTTTGTTTTTATTTCCATTACTCTAGGAGGTGGATCAAAAAAGATCTTGTTGTGCTTTATGTCAAAAACTGGCCTTCCTATGTTTTCCTCTAAGAGTTTTACAGTGTCTGGCCTTACATTTAGGTCTCTAATCCATTTTTAGTTTATTTTAGTGTATGGTGTTAGGGAGTGTTCTAATTTCATTCTTTTACATGTACCTGTCCAGTTTTCCCAGCACCACTTATTGAAGAGACTGTCTTTTCTCCATTGTATATCCTTGTCTCCTTTGTCATAGATCAGTTGACCATAGGTGCGTGGGTTTATCTCTGGGTTTTCTATCCTGTTCCATTGATCTATATTTCTGTTTTTCTGCCAGTACCATATTGTCTTGATTACTGTAGCTTTGTAGTATAGTCTGAAGTCAGGGAGTCCGATTCTTCCAGCTCCATTTTTTTCCCTCAAGACTGCTTTGGCTATTCAGGGCCTTTTGTATCCCCATACAAATTTTAAGATTTTTTTGTTCTAGTTCTGTAAAAAATGCCTTTGGTTATTTGATAGGGATTGCATTGAATCTGTAGATTGCTTTGTATAGTATAGTCATTTTCATAATACTGATTCCTCCAATCCAAGAACATGATATATCTCTCCATCTGTTTGTATCATCTTTAATTTCTTTCATCAGTGTCTTATGGTTTTCTGCATACAGGTCTTTTGTCTCCTTAGGTAGGTTTATTCCTAGGTATTTTATTCTTTTTGTTGCAATGGTAAATGGGAGTGTTTCTTTGCTTTCTCTTTCAGATTTTTCATCATTAGTGTATAGGAATGCAAGAGATTTATGTGCATTAATTTTCTATCTTGCTACTTTAGCAAAATCATTGATTAGCTCTAGGAGTTTTCTGGTGGCATCTTTAGGATTCTCTATGTATAGTATCATGTCATCTGCAAACAGTGACAGTTTTACTTCTCTTTTCCAATTTGTATTCCCTTTATTTCTTTTCCTTCTCTTGTTGCCGTGGCTAGGACTTCCAAAACTATGTTGAATACGAGTGGCGAGAGTGGACATCCTTGTCTTGTTCCTGATCTTAGAGGAAATGCTTTCAGTTTTTCACCATTGAGAATGATGTTTGCTGTGGGTTTGTTGTATATGGCCTTTATTATGTGGAGATAGATTCCCTCTATGCCTACTTTCTGGAGAGTTTTTATCATAAATGGGTGTTGAATTTTGTCAAAAGCTTTTTCTGCATCTACTGATATGATCATATGGTTTTTATTCTTCAATCTGTTAATATGGTGTATCACATTGATTGATTTGCGTAGCTTGAAGAATCCTTGCATCTCTGGGATAAATCCCACTTGATCATGGTGTATGATCCTTTTAATGTGTCCTTGAATTCTGTTTGCTAATACTTTGTTCAGGATTTTTGCATCTATACTAATCAGTGATATTGGCCTGTAATTTTCTTTTTATGTAGTATCTTTGTCTGGTTTTGGTATCAGGGTGATGGTGGCCTCATAGAATGAGTTTGAGAGTGTTCCTTCCTCTGCAATTTTTTGGAAGAGTTTGAGAAGAATAGGTATTAGCTCTTCTCTAAATGTTTGATAGAATTCACCTTTGAAGCCATCTGGTCATGGACTTTTGTTTGTTGGAAGATTTTTAATCACAGTTTCTATTTCATTACTTGTGATTGGTCTGTTTATATTTTCTATTTCTTCCTGGTTCAGTATTGGAAGGTTATACCTTTCTAAGAATTTGTTCATTTCTTCCAGGTTGTCCATTTTATTCACATAGAGTTGCTTGTAGTAGTCTCTTAGGATGCTTTGTATTTCTGCCGTGTCTCTTGTAACTTCTCCTTTTTCAATTCTAATTTTATTGGTTTGAATCCTCTCCCTCTTTTTCTTGATGAGTCTGGCTAGTGGTTTATCAATTTTATTTATCTTCTCAAAGAACCAGCTTTTAATTTTATAGACCTTTGCTATTGTTTTCTTTGTTTCTATTTCATTTGTTTGTGCTCTGATCTTTATGATTTCTTTCCTTCTACTAACTTTGGGTTTTGTTTGTTCTTCTTTCTCTAGTTCCTTTAGGTGTAAGGTTAGATTGTTTATTTGAGATTTTTCTTGTTTCTTGAGGTAGGCTTGTATTGCTGTAATCTTACCTCTTAGAACTGCTTTTGCTGCATCCCATAGGTTTTGGATAGCTGTGTTTCTGTTATCATTTGTCTCTAGGTTTTTTTATTATTATTATTTCCTTGTTGATTTCTTCAATGATCTCTTCGTTATTTAGTCACATATATTTTAGCATCCATATGTTTGTTTTTTTCTACGTTTTTTTCCCCTGTAATTGTTTTCTAATCTCATAGTGTTGTTGTCAGAAAATATTCTTGATATAATTTCAATTTTCTCTAAATTTACTGTGGCTTGATTTGTGACCCAAACTGTGATCTATCCTGGAGAATGTTCCATGCACACTTGAGAAGAAAGTGTACTCTCCTATTTTTGGATGGAATGTCCTATAAATATCAATTAAATTTATCTGTTCTATTGTGTCATTTAAAGCTTCTGTTTCCTTGTTAATTTTCTGTTTGGAAGACCTGTCCATTGGTGTAAGTGAGGTGTTGAAGTCCCCCACTATTATTGTATTACTGTCGATTTCCTCTTTTATAGCTGTTAGCAGTTGCCTTATGTATTGCGGTGCTCCTATGTTAGGTACATGTATATTTATAATTGTTATATCTTCTTCTTAGATTGATCCCTTGCTCATTATGTATTGTCCTCCCCTGTCTCTTGTAACATTCTTTATTTTAAAGTCTATTTTATCTGATATGAATATTGCTACTCCAGCTTTCTTTTGATTTCCATTTGCATGGAATATCTTCTTCTGTCTCCTCACTTTCAGTCTGTATGTATCGCAGGTCTGAATTGGGTTTCCTGTAGACAGCATATATATGGGTCTTGTTTTTGTATCCATTCAGCGAGCCTGTGTTTTGGTTGGAGCATTTAATCCATTCACATTTAAGGTAATTATCTATATGTATGCTCTTATTATCATTTCTTAATTGTTATGTGTTTGTTTTTGTAGGTCCTTTTCTTTTCTTGTGTTTCCCACTTAGAGAAGTTCCTTTAGCATTTGTTCTGGAGCTGGTTTGGTGGTGATGAATTCCCTTAATTTTTGCTTGTCTGTAAAACTTTTGATTTCTCCATGGAATCTGAATGAGGTCCTTGCTGGGTAGAGTAATCTTGGTTGTAAGTTCTTCCCTTTCATCACTTTAAATATATCATGCCACTCCCTTCTGGCTTGTAGAGTTTCTACTGAGAATCAGCTGTTAACCTTATGGGAGTTCCCTTGTATGTTCTTTGTCATTTTTCCCTTGTTGCTTTCAATAATTTTTCTTTGTCTTTAATTTTTGTCAATTTGATTACTATGTGTCTCGGCGTGTGTCTCCTTGGGTTTATCCTGCCTGGGACTCTGTGCGCTTCCTGGACTTGGGTGACTATTCCCTTTGCCATGTTAGGAAAGTTTTCCTCTACAATCTCTTCAAATATTTTCTTGGGTCCTTTCTCTGTCTCTGCTCCTTCTGGGACTCTTATAATGTGAATGTTGTTGCATTTAATGTTGTTCCAGAGGTCTCTTAGGCTGTCTTCATTTCTTTTCAGTCTTTTTGCTTTATTCTGTTCGGTGGCAGTGAATTTCACCATTCTCTCTTCCGGGTCACTTATCCGTTCTTCTGCCTCAGTTATTCTACTATTGATTCCTTCTAAGGTATTTTTCATTTCAGTTATTGTATTGTTCATCTCTGTTTGTTTGTTCTTTAATTCTTCCAGGTCTTTGTTAAACATTTCTTGCATCTTCTTGATCTTTGCCTTCGTTCTTTTTCCAAGGTCCTGGATCATCTTCACTATATTACTCTGAATTCTTTTTCTGGAAGGTTGTCTATCTCCACTTCACTTAGTTGTTTTGCTAGGGTTTTATCTTGTTCCTTCATCTGTTACATAGCCCTCTGCCTTTTCATCTTGTCTGTCTTTCTCTGAATGAGGTTTTCATTTCACAGGCTGCAGGATTGTAGTTCTTCTTGCTTCTGCTGTCTGCCCTCTGGTGGATGAGGCTATCTAAGAGGCTTGTGCAAGTTTCCTGATGGGAGGGACTGGTGGTGGGTAGAGCTGGGTGTTGCTCTGGTTGACAGAACTCTGTAAAACTTTAATCCACTTGTCTGCTGATGGGTGGGGCTGTGTTCCCTCCCTGTTTATTGTTTGGCCTGAGGTGACCCAGTGCTGGAGCATACCCAGGCTCTTTGGTGGAGCTAATGACGGACTCTGGGAAGGCTCACACCAAGAAATACTTCCCAGAACTTCTGCTGCCATTGTCCTTGTCCTCACGGTGAGCCACAGCCATCCCCGACCTCTGCTGGAGACCCCTCCAGGGTCACTGCTCCTTCCCCTGGGTCCCAATGCACATTCTACTTTGTGTGTGCCCTCCAAGAGTGGAGTCTTGTTTCCTCCAGTCCTGTCGAAATCCTGCAATCAAATTTCACTAGTCTTCAAAGTCTGATTCTCTAGGAATTATTCGTTCCATTGCCAGACTCCCAGGTTGGGAAGCCTGACGTGGGACTCAGAACTTTCACTCCAGTGGGTGGACTTCTGTGGTATAAGTGTTCTCCATTTTGTGAGTCACTCACCCAGCAGTTATGGGATTTGATTCTATTGTGATTGTGCCCCTCCTACTGTCTCATTGTGGTTTCTCCTTTGTCTTTGGATGTGGGTATATTTTTTGCTGAGTTCCAGTGTCTTCCTGTCAATGATTGTTCAGCAGTTAGTTGTGATTCCAGTGCTCTCACAAGAGGGAGTGAGCGCACATCCTTCTACTCTGCCATCTTTGCATCTTGTTTATTTATAACACAAATAATATATTTAAGACTGACCCTTCACGTTACTTCCATCTTGGCTTCAAGTGGCTTTTAATTTTCTTAAAAAAATTAAATGAGATATGGAATATTTATGTCCTCTTTGATTATTTTCATATTATCAAAGACATATGAGACCAACAATATTATCCCCATTTAATAGAGGAGGAAAACAGGGTTTAAGAATTTGTGAACATTTTTCAAGAGTAAGTATATTTTGAATAATATTTTTATTTATAAATTAAAAGATAAAGACTTGATTACTAATTTTTATCAAAATCTTAGAAATATTTTAATATCTATCTGAAATCCCAGCTCCAACATGACAACCTCTCTGTCTAATTCAACATGTCCCTCCTCAGAAGTGATTATTCCACTCACTGTGACTTTCACATAGAGTCTTCTGTCTCATCATCGGTGCATTATTCTACTTCAAATGTAAGCTCCTTGAGGGCAAAATCTATGTCTTACAATTTGTCCTGAAGTACCTAGCATAAATAATGAGACCAAGAAAAGACCTAGCATAAATCATGATACCCAATAAAGGAAGAAATAAATAACCATAGCTACTTGAGTGACCTGTTTGAATTCATAACTATTTGAATTCACAGATGTATAAATTAAAATCCCATTCTTTCCTTGTATACTTAATATCTTTCTCTTCAAGATGTAAGAGAAAGTAGAAGTCGCAACAGAATCATTGTGAAAACAGGAAGGAAGATAAAAAGGCTGAAGATTCTGATCACCTCTTTCTCTCAATTAATGGAGTTGTGAAGGACAGAGCACAATATACTGTACTTAATGCAGATTCTGCTCAATGATACAATGATTACAATCAATTTGACTACTAATGTGACTTATCTTGTAAATTTCTGGGTCATTAACTTCAACAACATCCATTTGCTGTCACTATCCAATTCCACCAAATTAGTGTCCGAGGTAATAGGAGAACGAATGTATTAGTGCATTATTGGTGGCTAATAGACACAGCAAGTCTTTAATGTGCTGCAAAGAGCAGCTGAGGCACCAGAGACTGAGACAACAAGACCAAGGGAATTGGATGAGGAGTCAAGATCCACAACACGGTGGCGCATTAGGACTGCTGCTGGCTGTCCCCCTGCCCCTTTGCCTTTGTGCCTTAGATGATACTTAGCTGGATATTAGGGAGATCTCAACCCATGATAGGGGAAATGCACATTCATTGACCATTTGGAGCAAAAGTAGCAAAAGTATAGAAATCGGACCATCCAAGAATAATGTGCCTGTCTAAGGTCAGGTTCTTGAAGCAGGACCTTTTCCTGTCAGCCTTGAACTCACAAAATGTTGGGGAACACTTACTCTGTACATACATAAGGATGGGTCCCATAACCTGATCTAAAGTTGGATCAATATCAAGACCTATCCTGGAAGTTATTTTGAAAATTGCATTCATATTCAATTTGAAAATTCCTTTGATACTTATTTCTGAAATATTTGTGTCCATATTCTAGAAATGTTCATTATATTCTCCTTGCCCATCCTTTCTTGTTGAGAAGCTGCTATGCCCACAGCCCAACAGGGGCAGGACTCAAACCACAGAACCTGTCCCTTGAGCCAGAGAGGAATGTCTGCCTGAGGTAGGTCAGGAGGTAGTCTCTCAGGAGAATGGAAGTAAAATATGGAGATTGAGCCAGTCAAGGAGTGTTAGGCACTAAACTGTAATTCTTCCAAGTTGCCAGGACACCAAAGCCACATTCAAGCTAATGTTATGGGGGAGCAGAATCCATGAACCTTGTAGATGATCTAAAGCAGGAAGGAGAATGAAAGACTTAAGTGGAAGTGTGGAGACAAGCTATCTCTGAAAGATGGAGAAAGAATGGCTGCTTGATGACTTTTCAGGTCCTGGGCATAAAACCCAATGCCTATCTCACAATTGGGATTTATGCCTTTTTTTGTGTGTGTTTTTTTTTTTTTTTGCTAAATTGGTTTTAGTAGGTTTCTGTTTCATGCATTCAAACAACACCTATGATAATATACTTTCTTCATGATTGTCAGCTAGCAGTTATTGATCACCTGCTGTGGGTAGCAAACTAAAACCTGCCAGAGACACTCAACCAAAAGAAGAGATTACTGCTTTCCAGAGAATAAGTAGTTGGAGAAATTTTTCTAAGTATTGGACAGAATTGTATCTTTTTTTGTCGAAAGTGGTATCTGTAGAAGCCCAGGTCTGCAATCTGCAGAGTGCTTCCTGTGACTGTGAGCCAAGGTGGGACATGTAAAACGTACACGAGAGATGTACTCTGTGGGGTTGAGGTTCGACAATCTTACAACAGTCATTGCCACCAGCACCACTGGCTACCATTGTCTGGGGGCCCCTATGAACCTAATGCTGGGCTTCTGGACTCTTCATGGCTACCCCATGAGGTAGTTTCTATGAACATACTTGAGGAAACATGGCACAGCTAGCAAGCAACAGAATTTGAATTTAAATGCAATTATTCTAACTTCAGAGCCTGCTGTGAGCCATTTCCTCCATCTCCTTTTTCGATGTCTGCCTCTCTCTTCAGAGGTCATGTTCCTGTCCTCTTTTCAGGTACCCTTGCTTGGCCTTGCTAATCAAACCTGTAGTCATCAAAGTGCCTTATACTTGTAACCTAACTCTTGAAAGAAACTGAAGTCATCATTTCTCTCTCCTCTAAGGGGACTTACATTATGTCTTATTTCTGCATCTGAAAGGAAAAGTATTGTCCCTTAGATATGAAAGTTTAGGCATTTGTTTAAAAGGGTAAGTAAAAATAACATCTTTATTACAATCCTGAAAACCCACCCAGCAGGCCTGCAAAGGGAGATTGCTCTGAGAGTTTGCATGTGGAATGAAACGTTTTTAGAATTTTCTTGAATCCATATATATATATATATATATATATATATATATATATATATATATATGTATGAAGTGATTTTCTTGCTTTTATTATGATATTGGTCAGAAAAACATGTTTGTTAGTAGCTAAATGGTTTCTGTTAGTTTATTTTGAAATACGCTATATTAAATTCCCTTCATTAAAGAAAAGATGAATTAATATGTTGAGGTTGACTATGTGCCAGACATTACTGAACATAATCAATGTGTATTTCCCATAAACAATTCTCTCTTGCCAAGATCCATTCTACACAAGACATGTAGGGAGTTTTGAAGCCAGCCATCATAAAGCCTATCACTTTGTCAAGGGTAAGATACATCCATCATATATTTTGTGGCTTTGAGCTTAAACTTGACCCTTAATAGATTTTTCACACCCTAGTAAAGAATTCCTAACACAGAAGCTGTTGCCAGGTAACAGGCATGGTTGAACATTTATACTTGGCACAAGGAATAGAACATATCAAAATTATAACACATACACATATAAAGTTTTAAAAAACTTTTTATTTTGAAATAACTAGATTCAGAGGAAGCTGCAAAGAAACATATAGGGAAGTCCAGTGCACCATTCTCCCATCCTCCCCCAATGTTAATGTCTTACATGATTCTAGTATATTATTAAAACCAGGAATTTGACATGAGCATAATCATATAATTTATTAAGATTTCACCAATTATATATTCACACATTCATGTGGGAATGTGTGTATAGTTCTAGGAAATATTATCACATGTGTAGCCTTGTGTAATCGCAACCAAGATACTTAACTGTGCCATTACCACAAAGATTTCTTTTGTTATTCCTCTATAGCCACACTCCCCTTTTCCATACCCTCATCAACACCCTTAATACCTGGGAACTAATAATCTGTTCTCCATCTCTATAATTATGTATTACAAGAATGTTACACAAATAGAATCACACATTATATGTCCTTTTAAGATTTTTTTCATTCAGCATAATTTCCTTGAGGTTCATCCAAGTTTTGTGTGTGGCAAGTTTTCTCCTTGTTCTTGATGAATTGTATTCCATGGTAGAGATTACTACAGTTTGTTTGACTATGCAACGATTGAAGGATGTATGGGTAGTTTCCAAATTGGGTTATTATAAATAAAAATTGCTATGAATATTTGTGTAATGTTCTTGCATGAAAATAACTTTCATTTTCCTGGAATAAATACTCAAGACTGAAATTTCTGGGTGTACAACCAGATATTAAGTAGATTTTCAGTTTTGAAAGAAACCATTTTCTAAAGTAGCTATATCATTTTACATTCCCACCAGCAATGTGTGAGTGATCCAATTTCTTTGTATCCTTGACACAATTTTCCCTCACCATAATTTTCCATTTTAACCATTCTGATACGAGTGTAGTTATATCTCACTGTGACTGAAATTTGCATTTCTCTAATAGCTAATGATGTTGAACATATTTTCATGTGTTTATTTGCCATCTGTGTATTCTCTTCAATGAAATGTCTGTGCATGTTTTTGCCCATTTTCTAGTTGGATTTTTTTCTTTTGTAGTGTTGAGTTTTGAGATACACAAGTCTTCTTCATATAAAAAGCATTACTTCGGGCTTCCCTGGTGGCGCAGTGGTTGAGAGTCCGCCTGCCGATGCGGGGGACACGGGTTCGTGCCCTGCTCTGGGAAGATCACGCATGCCGTGGAGCGGTTGGGCCCGTGAGCCATGGCCGCTGAGCCTGCGCGTCCGGAGCCTGTGCTCCGCAATGAGAGAGGCCCCAACAGTGAGAGGCCCGCGTACCACAAAAAATTAAAAATAAAAATAAAAAGCGTTACTTCAAGCCTTCTACTTAGAAGACAGTTTAAATTTTTTTAAATACTTTACATTCTAGGTAAGATTTAATATTGACCTTGTTATTCTGCCAGAAGGGATACACAGTAATAGACACTAAGCTATTTCCCTTTACATTTCTTTAATAAATACCTAATGAATACCCAGCCTACTTTTATAAATTAATAAATCATGTATTCTAAATTACATTTTAAGTCTCTAATTAATTATTACACCCTGCTACCATCTACCCTATCCTACTCATCCAACTTCATCTTTTGCTACTCTTCCCATTAAATTCTATGCTACAATCACCCTCAACTTCCAATTTAGCCTCAAGCACTCCATATCCTTCTTGACTCTCTGAACTTTTACAAGCTGTTTCTTCAGGCTGGAATATCCTTTGCTGTTTCTTCATGTTGAAAACCCCTCTCAAGCCTCAAGATCCAGTTCAAATACCCTCACCTCTATGAACCCTTCTCTAATTTCTATGTTCCTGTTCCATTTTGCTCAACTCATGATTACAACACTAGGAATTCTCTTGACTTTTCAAATAATTAATTTTTTATATTAACTTATGTTTCCCATCCTCCATAAAGCAGCTGACAGGGCACACAGGATGGTGAGGCTGGTACTCTGTCTAGTGCACTCACATCTGTTCTCAGCAGCATTTGAATAGCACACTTCCAAGAATCAACCAAGTTCATTCCCGTATTTGTTTATGACAATTGAATTTTTAATTATGTAATTAAATCATATATTATTTAAATTGATGAAATATGAGTGTGAAAGAAAAGGGGTTGTTATTTCTGTGAAAATGAAGTTATTGGTTTAGAATGATTTGATAAAAGCAAGTCAAATTAAGGATGGGTGAAAAATTAATTGTAAAAGAGTAGGGGCAAAAAACATAACATTCCAGAGGGGTTCAGAACTCAGATTGTTTTGAGGCTGGTATTTTAAATTTTTCACTCTTCAAAATAAAATGAAAAATAAAATTGGAAATTAGTATATAATGCATGATGGATGTGGTTTACATAAGAAAGAGCATGTGAAACTCCAATTATTGAACCTGTACGCAAAAGTCCTTGACCTACATTAAAATTAGTTAATTGACTATCATTTTAAGCAAAATATACAGTACTTATAGCATTAGTATTTATTATAATTTTCCCCTTTAACTATCATTCTCAAAATACTGGTTTGAATTACATCAGCCAAGAAGGTTTCTATTATGTTTTCTAGTGAAACTTAGTATTCAAAAAACCTTTTTGTTTATATGCTTTCTTACTAGATTGAGAGCTCCTTAACGTCAGGAACCTGGCATTTTGCCTGACACATCAGGAGTACTCAATAAATTATTGTTGAATGAATGAAAAGAAATCTGTAAAGCAAATTTATAAAAATCAAAAGAAAATTGTATCTTCTGATCTTCATGCAGTTATTTATTCAAAGAAGTTATCAGTCTCAGATATCAATAATCAGTTCAGAGGAGTTCATTCTCTTTCTACACAGAATTTGGGCCTCATTAATGGCATTAGCTAGTCTTGATATAAATATATATCTGTATGTATATCTCTGTGTATATGTATATAAAATATGGTCCTATAAATTTAACTAGATCTCATTGTAATAAAAATTAGCCTTTTAGCATGGAAATGTTCTGTTTCTTAATTATTATTATGTAGCCTAACATAACCTAGATATCTAAAATGGAATATTTTAAAAGTTAAGCTCGCATTTAACCCTATTAATTTCAATCAGAGTACAGTGTATTATCCGTAAACCATTTTTTAAAATCTAAACACTTTCTCTGAGCAGCATCCACAGCATCCATGTGAAATCCAACTTACTAGTGAGGAGCTTGGCATCAGCTTTTTGTCAAGTAACTAAGAGAACTGCCTTCAATCTCTGAGAGGTCCTCTTAGCACCTTCTTTGGTCCAATTAACACTGAATGGAAAATCGAGAGGGCTATTCATAGCTCTACCTCTGCAATTAAATGATGTGGCCTGTCAATTGTTTTCAGGGCCTTGTCCAACAATTACCTGCCCCCCCCAAAAAAAAAAAGAAAAAGGAAAAAATGAATCAGCTCCTGTATCGCTGATTCCCTTTGAGTTAGCTCCTGTCCTAACTTTCTCACTTTGGAGAACAGGTGATTCAATCTGTCTTGGTGTGAGTGTCAACCACTTTATCTTTCACCTGGAAAGCTAGAAGTGACAACTTGGTATATTAAGAGGTCTCTGCCTGAATAAATTGATGTCAAGTTTTATTACACATAGTCCAAGTTAAGAGGCACAAGACAATCACTCAACAACTATGTATTGAACAGACAAATGGTATACAGCAGTATTGGCAGTTCTTGAAATAAACGTAGAGGCAGACAAGGTCTGTGTTCTCTAGGAGGCTAAAGTCCACCAAGGAAGATATACAATACAAACCAAAATATATGGTAAGGTCTTTATGGTGTTGAAAGGAGCTATTCTCTTATCCTTATGGACTGGAGCATAGGTGAAGTTGTCCAAAGAAATGCCTACTGGAAGCACCAAGACTTTCTGAAGATTTAAAGAAACAGAGAGCTGGGATATAGTAAGCAGCCTCAGGGGAGTGGCTTATACTCATAACTTAGTTTAAAAGAGAGAGAAATGGGATAGGGAGATATTTTTAAGTAAAAAAACATTCCCTAGAAGTAAAATAAAAAGATATAAATCAATACCACTAGTATTTTTCAAATACTTATGTGAATAACTGTGCTGAATTCTAGAAGAGTATTTTTCAAACTAAGAAATACAACCCAGTAAAGAATTGTAAGATTTCCATTTTTTAAAATGAACTAAAATAGGATAGAAAATATCAGAATACTTCACATATAGTAGGTATATATTTGTTTTAGCTATGGAAGTGGTGGCATTGAGTTGCAGGGTAAAAATGTTTTACTTACTGTGCATTTAAATTTAAAATAAACTTAAAATATTGCTCTAGAAAGATCTTTCTAAACTTGTCTAACAACGTCATCTAGGAGATATAAAAATATCCAAGTTTCCAGGTTCCATCCTAGGAGGAGGGGTCCAGTATTCTGTAGAGGCCTCCTCAGAAAAAGCTACAGTCCATGAATCATTAGCTCTAATTAGAATGAGCAGATGAGAAAATGAAGAAGATGAGAGTGTGCTACTACCTAAACATCAGGACTCACAAGTGGAGTTCAAGAGTGATGAGTATGGGGAGAAGTTTATCATGGAAGACTGTTAGAGAAGGTCATGGAGCATCTCCTGTGAGCAGGACATAAAGGTACCTGAGGAATTGCAATTTGAGGGAGAAGAGCTAAAACCCTCTCAAAAGTGGAGTCCACCAGGGAAAGACCCAGGAAAGAGGTAAGACTTGCCTTGACTGAGACTTGAAGAATGATTCAGCCAAATGTTTCTTGAGGAAAGAAAGTGTCTTACTTGCATTGGCACCAACTGCTGAGAACACAGTAGTTGTTGAATGAATAGGGAAAGTTAGTGGAGGGAAAGTAAGAAGATGAGCCAGAAAGGTAGGTCTGGATGGTAAGTTTGCATATAAGATCAGCCCCTGCATTCTTACATTTGAGAGACATAAGAGAAGTAGAATCAAGGGGAAAAAAATCCCTAACAGGTCAATTAAGTTTTTCCATTACTTCTCTTGGCTTCTGCACAAAGTTATATAGAAATGTAAAAGAGAGTATCCAAAGATACCCTTTAAAATGCTTTTCTGGCTATAAGAGGCTGGATGCTCAGGTTTAAACAATAGATTTGGAAAGGAGATTTCGTTTTAAGACCATAAGACACACACAGCATTAGTTTTAGCTTTCTCCGTTGCAGCTATGGCTCTCTATCCATTGCTATACATTAGAATAGTCTGGGAGCTGTCAAAATTCCCAATGTTTGGGCTCCTCCCTAAGAAACTAAATCAGTTTCCAGCGGGTGGATCAGGAGCATTTGTGCTTTTGAAAAGTGCCCCAGATAACTCTAATGTGCATTCAGACTTGAGAACTATTGAAATGTGAATACTAAAATTCACACTGCTAAAGCAGGGTGGAGTTTATGCTCTCTTTTTGCTTCTCAACAGAAGGAATCAGGCTGACATTTATTTTTTTTCCAACCTTGCCCCAGGCTGTAGCCTCAATAGAACCATGGACAGCAATGATTCTTTCCTTAACTCTGTAGGCAAAACCAAAGATGAACTTTTAAGCTGAAGCAGCTGACAGCTGCTGCTGTTCAATGCCAATTATACTAACCTAGACATCCTTCCCTTCCAGAAACACCTCCCCAATGGCACACCATTGTCAGACTTTCGCATTCAAAAATCTTCAGTGGCTCTCAATTCTTTAATGGCAAAGCCCAAATTCTTTATCCAGGCATTTGGCCCTTCCAAATCTGACTCAAAACGTTTATTCAAGATGTGGTTTAGGCTTCTGTGTGGGTTGTCTCATTCTTTCCTGTTTCTACCTTTCTCTTGCTCTTGCCCACACCTGCAATGGCAACAGTTCTGTTCTTAATCTCACTTCATCCACTGTTGCTACTCAATGTCAAAGTCCAGTTTAAGTCCCACTGATTTTTAACAGACTAACACTCTACAACTTCTATGAAGCTTCTTCCCACTACTCTCAGCATTGGGAACGATGTCAGATTTAATGGTTCAAACAGAACTTCAAGTTTTTCAGTGAAGAAGATTCATTGTATTCGTATCATAATTATTCAGCATAATGATTCTGTGGTCCAGCTGTCTGAGCCTGAACCCTAGTTCTTTAACTGATTTATTATTTGACCTCTCTAAGCCTCAGTTTTTTCACATGTAAAATGCGGAAAATAGTTCTTACCTCAGAGGCAAGGCTCAAATAGGATAATGCAAGAAAATTTTTAGCACAGTGCTCAGCCCCTAGTGAATATTCAATAAATTCTAGCTTTTCTTGTTTGTTTCTCTGTCTGTTCATACATTCTGATTAACATATTTTGTCTCTTCAGAAAAATTGTAAGATCACCTAAGGACCGACTCTTTTTAATTAACTTTACTACCTGGATTATAATACTATACTAAAAATAACATGGGGTTTGAGATCAGAGGATTAAATTTCAAATTACAGCTCATCCATTTACTTCTTATATGATTTTTGGCATGTTGTTTGACCTGTTTGAACCTCAATTCCCTAATGTCTAAAATGGAAGTTATAATAATAATGGTATTTCTCACATTCTGGAGATTAAAGAAAATAATTCACAAGAAAGTTCTTACGCAGGCCTCTCACTGCTGTGGCCTCTCCCATTGTGGGGCAGAGGCTCCGGATGCGCAGGCTTAGCGGCCATGGCTCACGGGCCTAGCCGCTCCACGGCATGTGGGATCTTCCCAGACCAGGGCACGAACCCGTGTCCTCTGCATTGGCAGGCAGACTCTCAACCACTGCACCACCAGGTAAGCCCCACAAGAAAGTTCTTTGTTATCTCTCAAGTACTATTCAAAAAAGTACAATTGTAGTTATAGTAGATAGTCTATACATGTTGAACTATTGTATAACATCTAAATTTGAGATTATATATTAATAATCAATTTACTTACTGAAATACAGGTTCTTTGTCTAATTGTTCACTTGAAAATCAAAAAGTTGGGCAAGATCCAGGTCTTCATGTCTTCATCTATAATAAAACTGCTTTAAAGAAAGAAGGAGATCATTAGGGTCTTCTCTGACTCTAAATTCTAGATTTTTGTAAAGTGTCTATACTTTTATATGAGATGAAAAAAAGACAAGCAGGGGGTTATATGTGTATATACTTTTTCTTTATGTGTATTCTATAATAGGAAAATATACAGAAAAATCTGTAGGCATATGATAGTAGTGGTTGCCTCTGAATGATAGAATTGTGGGTGATTTAAACATTTTCTATTTTTGTGTGTGATATCAAGTTTTCTATGAGATTGCAGTAACTTTAAATTTTAAAAACTATTATTAAAAAAATTCTTAAGATGTAAAAGTCTATCCTAAAAATATGTGTGTGTGTGTGTGTGTGTGTGTGTGTGTATGTACGTGTGTGTATGTGTGTATGTGTACAGAAACATTGACAACTTTTAGGACAACTGACTGGCAGTGTCCTATGATTGCTTCTTGTATATTTTTACTAATTATATTTAGAAAATTGAAGGAACAGAATGAGTAGAGTGCATACACATGAAGCCTTGTTTGAACTTTATAATGGGATTATTATAATCTTTTTGTTGAAAATTCGAAATCACAAAATATGTAGTTTAAGAACTCTTCCCAAAGAAGCCCAGCATGTTACGGTGGCACCTACTGGCATGATGTGGTACAGTAACCAAGCTCCCTCAGACATTATAACAAGTTCGGTGAGTTTATAACTGCATGTCAAGGAGGCCAAAAGGAGTTAAGGACAAAGGGCTTAGGGTTGTATTTGAATGTACTGAAAAATATAGATCTATTTCAAAAGTAGTTACTATGCTCATATAGATAGAAAAATATTTATGTTTCCCTAAATGGGAACATATCTCCTACTTTTAAGGGCAAGCTTTAGAAAATAGGATTTTCTCCACAGATATAAACTTTATAAACATTTTGGTTGAAAACGTATACCAGCTACAGAAAATGATATCTATATATATTTTTTCCTTCTGGTTTAATTTAGGGACCTTTGAAGATCATTTTAACCTTTTAATGTGGATAGTGAGTTTACTGAGGGAGTAGGGCATTCAGATGGACATGAGGTCATGTGAGTCAGGGATTCTTAATCAGCAAATTGGGACAGGCTATGGGGGTTGAGTATATCCTGAAACTTAAGGTAAGAT
This sequence comes from Monodon monoceros, assembly GCF_005190385.1. Classification (NCBI taxonomy): domain Eukaryota; kingdom Metazoa; phylum Chordata; class Mammalia; order Artiodactyla; family Monodontidae; genus Monodon; species Monodon monoceros. Next base: position 27,274,862 of record NW_021703765.1, read on the forward strand.
TTTTCTAGAGGTAGAAACTATAGCTTCTATCCGTTTTCAAGGAGTCCATGACCCAGGAAACATCTCTAGGATTGTCCTGGCTCACGTCTGCTTATCTGGTGTAATTATTATTAGCATCCCCTTTCTCAAAATTGTCCCAGCCTAGAAGATAAGTTATTTAATCACTCGAGTTAAGCTTCGTGGGTCAAGGCATTGTTTTTTCTTTTTGTGGAAGTAAGTCATGACTTACTTGGCAGGAAGGAGGGCAGATTTGAGAGAAGTTTTATGAAATTCTCTGAAGACAAATAATATACACACCAAATATTGATTTAAATTTCTTCATTTATATTCTGCTTAAGTTTAGAAAACACACCAGATGAATACCTCACCAATGTTTATCCACCACCCCCAAAATGCTTCTGTTCATCTTTTTCTTAGTTGCATTACCTCTGGGTAAACACTAGGAATGACAGGTAAAGAACATATTTGGTATTTTTTGTGCATTCATCCAAATAGCATTATTAATAATACTTTGTAGTACAGGACAGAAAAAAAAGTAAAATAATGTCTCATTTATTCCATAGCTTATCTCCTCTGTTTGAGGAGATAAGAAACACACTTTTTAAAAACAAGACAGGGAGGAGCTTCAAGATGGCGGAAGAGTAAGACGCAGAGATCACCTTCCTCCCCACAAATACATCATAAATGCATCTACATGTGGAACAACTCCTACAGAACACCTACTGAACACTGGCAGAAGACCTCAGACCTCCCAAAAGGCAAGAAACTCCCCACGTACCTGGGTAGGGCAAAAAAATAAGAAGAAGAATAAACAGAGACAAAAGAATAGGGACGGGCCCTGCACCAGTGGGAGGGAGCTGTGAAGGAGGAAAGGTTTCCACACAATAGGAAGCCCCTTCGCGGGTGGAGACTGCAGGTGGCGGAAGGAGAAGCTTCGAAGCCACAGAGGAGAGCGCAGCAACAGGGGTGTGGAGTGCAAAGTGGAGCAATTCCCGCACAGGGGATTGGTGCTGACCAGCACTCACCAGCCCGAGAGGCTTGTCTGCTCACCTGCAGGAGCAGGTGGGGGCTGGAAGCTGAGGCTCGGGCTTCAGAGATCAGATCCCAGGGAGAGGACAGGGGTTGGCTGCATGAACACAGGCTGAACGGTCTAGTGTGCCACAGCTAGCGGAGGGAGTCCGGGAAAAAGTCTGGACCTGCCGAAGAGGCAAGAGACTTTTTCTTCCCTCTTTGTTTCGTGGTGCGCAAGGAGAGGGGAATAAGAGCGCCACTTAAAGGAGCTCCAGAGACGGGCAGATCCTCAGCTATCAGCATGGACACCAGACACGTTAAGGCTGCTGCTGCCGCCACCAAGAAGCCTGTGTGCAAGCACAGGTCACTATCCACACCTCCCCTCCTGGGAGCCTGGGCAGCCTGCCACTGCCAGCATCCCGTGATCCAGGGACAACTTCTCTGGGAGAACGCACGGTGCACCTCAGGCTGATGCAACATCATGCCAGCCTGTGCCGCCACAGGCTCGCCCCGCATCCGTACTACTCCCTCCGTCTCCCTGGCCTGAGTGAGCCCAAGCCCCTGAAGCAGCTGCTCCTTTAACCCCGTCCTCTCTGAACGAAGAACAGATGCCCTCAGGTGACCTACATGCACAGGCAGGTCCAAATCCAAGGCTGAAGCACAGGAGCTGTGCGAACAAAGAAGAGAAAGGGAAATTTCTCCCAGCTGCCTCAGGAGCAGCAGATTAAATCTCCACAATCAACTTGATGTACCCTGCATCTGTGGAATACCTAAATAGACAATGAATCATCCCAAATTGAGGAGGTGGACTTTGGAACAACGATATATATCCAGACACTGGTCCACAAGAGACCTCCCAGCTCCATGTAATATCAAATGGAGAAAATCTCCCAGAGATCTCCATCTCAACACCAAGACCCAGCAGCACTCAACAACCAGCAAGTTACAGTGCAGGACACCTTATGCCAAACAACTAGCAAGACAGAAACACAACACCATCCATTAGCGGAGAGGCTGCCTAAAATCATAATAAGGCCACAGACACCCCAAAACACACCACCGGACGTGGACCTGCCCACCAGAAAGACAAGTTCCAGCCTCATCCACCAGAACACAGGCACTAGTCCCCTCCACCAGGAAGCCTACACAACCCACTGAACCAAGCTTAGCCACTGGGGACAGACACCAAAAACAACAGAAATTACGAAACTGCAGACTGTGAAAAGGAGACCCCAAACACAGTAGGTTAAGCAAAATGAGAAGACAGAGAAACACACAACAGATGAAGGAGCAAGACAAAAACCCAACAGACCTAAAAAATGAACAGGAAATAAGCAATCTACCTGAAAAAGAATCCAGAAAAATGATAGTAAAGATGATCCAAATCTTGGAAATAGAATGGAGAAAATACAAGAAATGTTTACCAAGGACCTAGAACAATGAAAGAGAAAACAAACAATGATGAACGACACAATAAATGAAATTAAAAATTCTCTAGAAGGAATCAATAAAAGAATAACAGAGGCAGAAGAACGGATAAGTGACCTGGAAGATAAAATAGTGGAAATAATTACTGCAGAGCAGAATAAAGAAAAAAGAATGAAAAGACTTTAGGACAGTCTTAGAGAACTCTGGCACCACATTAAATGCACCAATATTCGAAATATAGGGATCCCAGAAGAAGAAGAGAAAAAGAAAAGGACTGAGAAAATATTTGAAGAGATTATAGTTGAAAACTTCCCTAATATGGGTAAGGATATAGTTAATCAAGTCCAGGAAGCACAGAGAGTCCCATACAGGATAAATCCAAGGAGAAACATGCCAAGACACCTATTAATCAAACTATAAAAAAAAGTAATACAAAGAACAAATATTAAAAGCAACAAGGGAAAAACAACAAATAACACATAAGGGAATCCCCATAAGGTTAACACTGATCTTTCAGCAGAAACTCTGCAAGCCAGAAGGGAGCTGGAGGACATATTTAAAGTGATGGAGAAAAACCTACAACCAAGAGTACTCTACCAGCAAGGATTTAATTCAGATTTGACGGAGAAATTAAAAGCTGTACAGACAAGCAAAGGCTAAGAGAATTCAGCACCACCAAACCAGCTTTACAAAAAATGCTAAACGAACTTCTCTAGGCAGGACAGACAAGAGAAGGAAAAGACGTACAATAATAAACCCAAAACAATTAAAAAATGGTAATGGGAACATACATATCAATAATTAACTTAAATGTAAATGGATTAAATGCTCCAATGAAAAGACATAGACTGGCTGAATGGATATAAAAACAAGACCCGTATATATGCTATCTACAAGAGACCCACTTCAGACTAAGGGACACATACAGACTGAAAGTGAGGGGATGGAAAAAGATATTCCATGCAAATGGAAATCAAAAGAAAACTGGAGTAGAAATTCTCATATCAGACAAAATAGACTTTAAAACAAAGACTATTACAAGAGACAAAGAAGGATATTACATAATGATCAAGGGATCAATCCAAGAAGATATAACAATTGTAAATATTTATGCACCCAACATAGGAGCACCTCAATACATAAGGTAAATACTAAGAGCCATAAAAGGAGAAATCAACAGTAACACAATCATAGTAGGGGACTTTAACACCCCACTTTCATTACTGGAAAGATGATCCAAAATGAAAATAAATAAGGAAAAACAACCTTTAAATGATACATTAAAAAAGAGGGACTTAATTGATATTTATAGGACATTACATCCAAAAACAACAGAATACACATTATTTGCAAGTGCTCATGGAACATTCTTCTGGATAGATCATACCTTGGGTCACAAATCAAGCCTTGGTAAATTTAAGAAAATTGAAACCATATCAAGTATATTTTCTAACAACAGTGCTATGAGACTAGATATCAATTACAGGAAAAAATCTGGAAGAAATACAAACACATGGAGGCTAAACAACACGCTACTTAATAACCAAGAGAACACTGAAGAAATCAAAGGGGAAATAAAAAAATACCAAGAAACAAATGACAATGAAAACATGGCAAACCAAAACCTGCAGCAACAGCAGTTCTAAGAGGGAAGTTTATAGCAATAGAATCCTACCTTAATAAATAAGAAACATCTCAAATAAACAACCTAACCTCACACCTAAAGCAATTAGAGAAAGAAGAACAAAAAAAAAACCCAATATTGGCAGAAGGAAAGAAATCATATGATCAGATCAGAAATAAATGAAAAAGAAATGAAGGAAATGGTAGCAAATATCAATAAAACTTAAAACTGGTTCTTTGAGAAGATAAACAAAATTGATAAACCATTAGCCAGACTTATCAAGAATAAAAAGAAGACTCAAACCAATACGATTAGAAATGAAAAAGGAGAAGTAACAACTGACACTGCAGAAATACAAAGTATCATGAAAGATTACTACAAGCAACTCTATGACAATAAAATGGACAACCTGGAAGAAATGGACAAATTCTTAGAAATGCACAACGTGCCAAGACTGAACCAGGAAGAAATAGGTAAATATGAACAGACCAATCACAAGCACAGAAATTGAAACTGTGATTAAAAATCTTCCAACAAACAAAAGCCCAGGACCAGATGGCTTCACAGGCGAATTCTATCAAACATTTAGAGAAGAGCTAAAACCTATCCTTCTCAAACTCTTCCAAAATATAGTAGAGGGAGGAACACTCCCAAACTCATTCTACAAGACCACCATCACTCTGATACCAAAACAAGACAAAGATGTCACAAAGAAAGAAAACTACAGGCCAAAATCACTGATGAACATAGATGCAAAAATCCTCAACAAAATACTAGCAAACAGAATCCAGTAGCACATTAAAAGGATCATACACCATGATCAAGTGGGGTTTATCCCCAGAATGCAAGGATTCTTCAATATACATAAATCAAACAATGTGATACACCATATTAACATATTGAAGGAGAAAAACCATATGATCATCTCAATAGATGCAGAGAAAGCTTTCGACAAAATTCAGCACCCATTTATGATAAAAACCCTGCAGAAAGTAGGCATAGAGGGAACTTTCCTCAACATAATAAAGGCCATATATGACAAACCCACAGCCAACCTATTCCTCAATGGTGAAAAACTGAAACAATTTCCATTAAGATCAGGAAGAAGACAAGGTTGCCCACTCTCACCACTCTTATTCAACAGAGATTTGGAATATTTAGCCACAGCAATCAGAGAAGAAAGAGAAATAAAAGGAATCCAAATTGGAAAAGAAGAAGTAATGCTGTCACTGTTTGCAGATGACATGATACTATACATAGAGAATCCTAAAGATGCTACCAGAAAACTGCTAGAACTAACAAATGAATTTGGTAAAGTAGCAGGATACTAAATTAATGCACAGAAATCTCTTGCATTCCTATACACTAATGATGAAATGTCTGAAATTGAAATTAAGAAAATATCCCATTTACCATTGCAACACAAAGAATAAAATATCTAGTACTAAACCTACTTAACAAGACAAAAGACCTGTATGTAGAAAATTATAAGACACTGATGAAAAAAATTAAAGATGATACAAATAGATGGAGAGATATACCATGTTCTTGGATTGGAAGAATCAACATTGTGAAAATGACTCTAGTACCCAAAGCAATGTACAGATTCAATGTAATCCCTATCAAACTACCACTGGCATTTTTCATAGAACTGGAACAAAAAATTTCACAATTTGTATGGAAACACAAAAGACTCTGAATAGCCAAAGCAATCTTGAGAAAGAAAAACAGAGCTGGAGGAATCAGGCTCCCTGACTTCAGACTATACTACAAAGCTACAGTAATCAAGACAGTATGGTACTGGCACAAAAACAGAAATATAGATCAATGGAACAGAATAGAAAGCCCAGAGATAAACCCACACACATATGGCCACCTTATGTTTGATAAAGGAGGCAAGAATATACAGTGGAGAAAAGACAGCCTCTTCAGTAAGTGGTGCTGGGAAAACTGGACAGTTACATATAAAAGAATGAAATTAGCACACTCCCTAACACCATACACAAAAATAAACTCAAAATGGGTTAAAGCCCTAAATGTAAGGCCAGAAACCATCAAACTCTTAGAGGAAAACATAGGCAGAACACTTTATGACATAAATCATAGCAAGATCCTTTCTGACTCACCTAGAGAAATGGAAATAAAAACAAAAGTAAACAAATTGGGACCTAATGAAACTTAAAAGCTTTTGCACAGCAAAGGAAATCATAAATAAGACCAAAAGACAACCCCCAGAATGGGAGAAAATATTTGCAAATGAAGCAACTGACAAAGGATTAATCTCCAAAACATACAAGCAACTCATGCAGCTCAATATCAGAAAAATAAACAACCCAATCCAAAAATGGGCAGAAGACCTAAATAGACATTTCTCCAAAGAAGATATACAGATTGCTAACAAACACATGAAAGAATGCTCAACATCCTTAATCATTAGTGAAATTCAAATCAAAACTACAGGGCTTCCCTGATGGCACAGTGGTTGAGAGTCCGCCTGCCGATGCAGGGGACACGGGTTCGTGCCCCGGTCTGGGAAGATCCCACATGCCGCGGAGCAGCTGGGCCCGTGAGCCGTGGCCACTGAGCCTGCATGTCCGGAGCCTGTGCTCTGCAACGGGAGAGGCCACAACGGTGAGAGGCTCGCGTACCCAAAAAAAAAAAAAAAAAAAAAAAAACAAATCAAAACTACAATGAGATATCATCTCACACCGGTCATGATGGTCATCATCAAAAAATCTGCAAACAATAAATGCTAGAGAGGGTGTGGAGAAAAGGGAACCCTCTTGCACTGTTGGTGGGAATGTAACTTGATACAACCACTCTGGAGAACAGTATGGAAGTTCCTTAAAAAACTAAAAATAGGACTACCATATGACCCAGCAATCCCACTACTCTGCATATACCCTGAGAAAACCATAATTCAAAAATAGTCATGTACCAAAATGTTCATTGCAGCTCTATTTATAATAGCCAGGACATGGAAGCAGCCTAAGTGTCCAGCAACAGATGAATGGATGAAGAAGATGTGGTACATATATACAGTGGAATATTAGCCCTAAAAAGGAACGAAACTGAGTTTTTTGTAGTGAGGGGATAGACCTAGAGACTGTCATACAGAGTGAAGTAAGTCAGAAAGAGAAAAACAAGTACCATATGCTGACACATATATATGGAATCTAAAAAAAATAAATAAAGAGAAAAGAAAAAAAAATGATCAGAAGAACCTAGGAGCAAGACAGAAATAAAGGTGCAGACCTACTAGAGAATGGACTTGAGGATACAGGGAGGGGGAATTGTAAGCTGGGACGAACTGATAGAGTGGCATGGACATATATACACTACCAAACGTAAAATAGATAGCTAGTGGGAAGCAGCCACATAGCACAGGGAGTTCAGCTTGGTGCTTTGTGTCCACCTAGAGGGGTGGGATAGGGAGAGTGAGAGGGAGGGGGATGCAAGAGGGAAGAGATATGGGGACATATGTATATGTAGAACTGATTCACTTTGTTATAAAGCAGAAACTAACACACCATTTTAAAGCAATTATACTCCAATAAAGATGTTTTAAAAAAAAAGACAAGACAATTAAAATAACAATGAGATACCTATACATATCTATTAAAATGGCCAAAATCCAAACATTGACAACACCAAATACTGACATGGTTGTGGAGCAGCAAGAGCTCTCATTTATTGCTAGTGGAAATGCAAAATGGTACAGCCACTTTAGAAGACAGTTGGCAGTTTTTTACAAAACTAAAGTTACTCTTACCAGCAATTGTGCTCCTTAGTATTTACCCAAAGGATTTGAAAATTTAGGTCTACACAAAAATCTGCACACAGATTTTATAGACTCTTAATTCATAACTACCAAAACTTAGAAGCAATCAAGTTGTCCATCAGTAGGTGAATAGATAAATAAACTCTGGTACATCCAGACAATGGAGTATTATTCAGTGCTGAAAAGAAGTGAGCTGCCAATTTGTGAAAGGACATGGAGAAAATGTAAATACATATTACTAAGTGAAAGAAGTCAATCTGAAAGGATACATACTGCTTGATTTCAACTATATTATATTCTAAAGTATGCAGACAGTAAAAAAATCAGTGCCTTCCAGGGATTGGGGGGAGGGAGGAGTACATGCAGCACAGAGGGATTTTTAGGGCAGTGAAGATACTCTGTATGATCCTGTAATGATGAATAGTATCATTATGCATTTGTACAAACCAATAGAATGTACAACATCAAGAGTGAAATGTAATGTAAACTACAGATTTTGGCTGATTATCATCTGTCAATGTAGGTGCATCAGTTGTAACAAATGTACCCTCTGGTGGGGGTTATTGATAATGGGGAAGGTTATGCATATGTGGGAGCAGGGTATATATTGGAAATCTCTGTACCTTCCCCTCAAATTTGCTGTGAACTTAAAAGTGTTCCAAAACTGTAAAATCTTAATAATAACTTTTTAAAAAGACAACTAATGAATGATAGGTAGATAACTAGTGATCTAAGAGTTTGAAGGAAGTGCTTGCTATAAGTTAGAATAGAATAGTTAGAAGGACTGATTGGGATGAGATTTTGAAAAACTTTGAAAGCCAGCCAGGGCTATGGAGAGAGATTATCCTCTAGACAATGGAACACTTTTGGACATTCTTAAGCAAATCTAGAATGTAATAACACAACTTGAGAAATGACTCTGAGGCATAGCTTCCTGAAAGAGATTTCTTAGCTTTCCCAAAGGCAGTCACAATAATTTCCAAGCATTATAGACCCTTCCCAGCCCCATAACACCTGTTTGATTGCTTAATATTTCTATGCTGAAATTCTGCAGGCAGTTATTTAAGCATGTTTTGAATCCACATGAATACAAGTTAGTGGTTCTCTTGTCTTTCTTTTTAGACAAAGTCCTCAAAGCCAGGGACAATGTCTAATTCTATTGTGCTTCTCTGCACAATATCTCTCTGTTTCTTTGTGTCTGTCTGTCTCTCTCTCTCTCTCTCTCTCTCACACACACACACACACAGATCCCAAATAGAAGCCAGTTCTGAGCCTTCATACAAGTGGTGGATGAAGGTTTGGTTTCATTTTAGTGGTCATTTTTCATATTCAAATTAGCAGGAAAAGCTATTGATGGGAACCACAATTGTATATGAGGGAGAAAAAGTCACCTGTGTCACAATGAGGATTCTAAGTAAAATCCGTCATTCTGCTGGATTTACTAGCAGTATTTGACAAAGCTGATAACTCTCTTATCAACATCCTGACCTTTGTTAGAGAATTCTAGGGCTCAGTTCCTGGTCATCTTCTCTATTTATTTTCTCTTACCCAGTGAACTCATTCAATCTCACGGCCCCATATCTATATGCTGATGATACCCAAATGTATATCTCTACCTCTGACCTTTCTCTGATCTCCAGGTGCATGTCTATAACTTCCTCCTTGACATCCTTACTTGGCTGTCTGATAGGCAACTCAAGCTCTACATTTTTGAAACATGATTCTTGATTTGAAACCTTCCATCAAAGTCCTTGTGCTCTCACTTTATTCCTCATCTCACAAATGGCATCTTCATTCTACCAGTTAGTTTCTTAGACCAAAAAAACTTAGAGTCATTCCTTAATATGAGTCATCTTTGATGTCTGTCTTTCTCTGATGACACACATCCAATTCGTTAGCATATTCTGTCATCTTATAACTTCTGTCAGCCCAGCCTTGGAAATATATTTAGATTCCAGACCACTTCTCTCCACTTCCATTGCTGTTTCCCTAATCTGACAGCCATCCATTTTCTCCTGAATTATTTAAATTGCCTCCAAACTGGTTTTTCTGCTTCTATCCTTGCTTTTATACAGTGTACTCTCTAAAAAGCAGCAGAATAATCCTTCTAAAATGTCAGATCATGACACTCCTTGACTCAAGATCCCATAATAGTTTCCATTTAACTCAGAGTAAAAGCTCAAACACATACTATCTTATAAAACTCTATAGTCTCCAGTCCTGCTGCTGCTCTGACACCATTTTCTACCATTCTTCTTATAGTTCTTTCAACTCCAGCCACTGGTTTCTTAGTTGGTCCTCAAACATACCAGGTACATTGAAAATAGCACCTTCTCATCCTGACTCTATACCCTTATCCTACTTTGTTCTTTCAAAGATTTCTTAACCCTACCTCACATATTATCTATTTATTTGTTTTTTTTAGTATCTGTCACTATTAGAATATTGGAATATAAGCTCCATGGAGGCCAGGTTTTTAATCTATGTATGTATGTATCTATGTACACCTGTATCCTCAATGACTAAAAGATTGCCTGGTACAAAATAGATGCTCAGTAAATGTTTATTGAATAAATAAATTAATATGTAAATGAATGAAATGAATGAATGAACACAAACGCAAGCAAATAAATAAACCTTCTGTATTCTGTATCATCTACGGAGTCTCCACCTTCATTAGAATAGAGTTCTAATGGTTGACTTAAGCCCATCAACATATCCAAGAATACAGGTCCTGAAATCACTCACACAAGAACACAGCTCTGCCCACCAGGGGGCCAGAATAAGCCCTGGGACCCTCCTGGGCTCTACAGCAAGCCACCTTATGAACTGATGCTGTCAATCAGAGTACAGCAGCCTTTGCACAGGTCAAGGCCAGGCAACTAACCAGACTGGGAGTCAGCTACACCTATATGACCATCTACAGTAGTCAGTCCACCACAGCAGAAGGACACATACAGCCAACATAAGGGATACCCCAGAGCATATAGCTCTGCTGACCAGAGATAAAATGCACTGCTGGGACTCATAGGATGTCTCCTAAAAAAGGTAACTTTTACAAGGTCAGAAAATATAAACAACTTACCAAACACATAGAAATAAAAAGAGCAAATTAGGCAAAAATGAGGAACATGTTCCAAATGAAGAAAAGAGATAAAACCACAGAAGTAGAACTAAGGGAGTGGAGATAAGCAATCTATTCTATAGAGTGTTCAAGGTAAGGATCATAAAGATGTTCAAAGAGCCCAGGAGAAGATTGGATGAAGAGAGTAAGAAGTCAGAAGGTTTTAATAAAGAGAAAATATAAAGAACAACCAAACAGAGATGAACAATAAAATAACTGAAATTAAAAATACACTAGAAGGAACAAAAGTAGATTACATGATACAGAAGAATGGATCAGTGATCTGGAAGACAGGGTAGTGGAAAACACTGAAGCTGAACAGAAAAAAGAAAAGATTCTAAAAAATGAGGACAGTTTAAGAGACCTCTGAGAAATCATCAAGCAAACTAACATTTTCAGTATAGGAGTCTCAGAATGAGAACAGAGAGAGAAAGGGGCAGATAACATTATATAAAGCCTTAATAACTGAAAACTTCATTAACTTGGGAAAGAAAACAGAAACCTAGTTCTGGGAAGCACAGAGTCCCAAACAGGATAAACCCAAAGAAAACCACACCAAGACATTTTTTAATTAAAATGGGAAAAATTAAAGAGACAATAGTAAAAGCAGCAAGAAAAAAGCAACAAGCTATGTACAAGGAGACTCCCATAAGGCTATCAGCTGACTTTTTAGCAGAAACCCTGCAGGCCAGAAGGGACTGGCATGATATATTTAAGGTGATGAAAGGGCAAAGCCTACAGGCAAGAATATTTTACCTGGCAAAGCTTTTATTCAGATTTGATGAAGAGGTCATATGTTTTACAGATAAGCAAAAGCTAAAAGAGTTCAGCACTATAAAACCAGCTTTATGAGAAATGTTAAAGGGACTTTTCTCAGTGAAAAAGAAAAGACCACAACTAGAAGTATGAAAATTACAAAAGGAAAATTTTCATTTGAAAAGACAAATATACAGTAAATGCAGTAAATCAACCACATATGAAGCTAGTAAGAAGGTTCAAAGACAGAAGTAGTGAAGTCATCTATATACACAATAAGTAGTTAAGGGGTACACAAAACAAAAAGATGTAAAAAATGATGTGAAAAGCAGTAAATGTGTGTGGGGGGGGAAGGGATAAAATGCAGGGTTGTACATACTAGGGCAAAAAACAAGCCTCAACAAATTTAAGAGTATACAAATTATTTCAAGCATCTTTTCTGACCATGATGGCATGAAACTAGAAATCAACCACAGAAAAATAAATGAGAAAAAATCTACTACATGAAGACTAAGCAACATGCTACTAAAAAACCAATGGGTCAATGAAGAAATCAAAGAAATTAAAAAATACCTTGAGGCAAATGACAATGAAAACACAACCATACAAAATCTATGGGATACAGCAAAAGCAGTTTTTAGAGAAAAGTTCATAGAGATGCAGGCCTTCTTTAAGAAACAAGAAAAATCTCAAATAAACAACCTAACTCATCACCTAAAAGAATTTAATAAAGAACAAACAAAACCTAAAGTTAGCAGAAGGAAGGCAATAATAAAGATGAGAGGAAATAACTAAAATAGAGATTAAAAGGCAATAGAAAAATCAATAAAACCAAAAGTTGGTTCTTTGAAAGGGTAAACAAAATTGGCAAACCTCTGGCCAGGTTCACCAAGAAGAAAAGAGAGAAGACCCAAATAAGAAAAATTAGAAATGAAAGATGCTTCAGAAATACAAAAAAAACATAAGAGAATACTATGAAAAATTATATGCCAACAAATTTGACAACCTAGAAGAAATGGACAACTTTCTAGAAACATACAGTTCACCAAAATGGAATCAAGAAGAAATAGATAACTTGAACAGACTGATCATTAAAAGTGAAATAGAATCTCTAAAATAAAAAAACCAAAACTCCCTACAAACAAAAGTCCAGGGCCAGATTGCTTCACAGATGAATTCTACCAAAAGTATAAGGAAGAATTTATACCTATCCTTCTCAAACTCTTCCAAAAGATTGAAGAGGAAGGAACACACCTGAAGACATTCTATGATGCTACCATCACCCTGATACCAAAACCAGACAAAGACACTATCACAAAAGAAAATTACAGGCCAATATTTTTGATGAATACACATGCAAATTCTCAGCAAAATAGCAAACTGAATCCAACAACTCACAAAAAAGATCATGCACCATAACCAAGTTGGATTCATCCCAGGGTCACAAGGATGGTTCAACATATGCAAATCAATCAATGCAATACACCACATCAAAAAAAGAAAATACAAAAACCACATGATCATCTCAATAGATGCAGAAAAGCACTCAATAAAATTCAACATCCATTCATGATAAAACTCTTACCAAAGTGGGTATAGAGGGAACATATCTCAACATAGTAAAAGCTATTTATGACAAATGCACAGCCAATATAATATTAAATAGTGAAAAGCTGAAAGCCTTTTGGCTAAAATCTGGAACAAGACAAGGATGCCCAATCTCACCTCTTCTATTCAACATAGTATTGGAAGTCCTAACCACAACAATCAGACAAGAAAAAGAAATAAAAAATATTCAGATTGGTAAGGAGGAGAGCAAATTGTCATTATATGCAGATGACATGATATTATATATAGAAAACCCTAAAGACATCACACAAACTACTAGAACTGATCAATAAATTCAGCAAGGTAGCAAGATACAAAATTAACATACAGAAATCGGTTGCATTTCTTTACATTAACAATGAAATATCAGAAGGGGAATGTAAACAAACAGTCCCTTTCAAAATCACATCAAAATTAAAATTAAATACTTAGGAATAAACCTCACCAAGGAGGTGAAAGACTTATCTGCTGAAAACTACAAAACATTAATAAAGGAAGTTGAAGATGGCTCAAAGAAAAGAAAGGTATCCCATGCTCTTGGATTAGAAGAATTAATATTGTTAAGATTACCATACTACCCAAAGCAATCTACAGATTTAATGTGATCCTTATCAAATTACCCATGACATTTTTTACAGAACTAGAACAAATAATCCTAAAATTTAAATGGAACCATAAAAGACCCAGAATTTCCAAAGCAGTCCTGAGGAAAAAGACAAAAGCATGACGCATAACCTTTCCAGATGTCAGACAATACTACAAAGCTACCGTAATCAGAACAGTGTGATATTGGCACAAAACAGACATATGGATCAATGGGACAGAATAGACAGCCCAGAAATAAACCCACACACCTATGGACAATTAATCTTTGACAAAGGAGGCAAGAACATAAAATGGGGGAAAGACCATCTCTTCAGCAAGTAGTGTTGGAAAAATTGGACAACCACATGTACAATAAATCAATAAAGTTAGAACATACCCTCACACCATACACAAAAATAAAGTCAAAATGGCTTAAAGACTTAAATATAAGACACAACACCATAAAACTCCTAGAAGGGAACATAGGCAAAACATTTTCTGATATAAATCTTAGCATTGTTTTATTAGGTCAGTCTCCCAAGGCAATAAAAATAAAAGCAAAAATAAACAAATGGGACATACTCAAACTTATAAGATTTCTCACAGCAAAGTAAACCATAAACAAAATGGAAAGAGAACCTACAGAATAGGAGAAAATATTTGCAAATTATTCTACCGACAAGGGCTTTATTTCAAAACTATACAAACAGTTCATACAACTCAATAACAAAAAAATAAAAAATCCTATCAAAAAACAGGCAGAAGACCTAAACAGACATTTCTCCAAAGAAGACATATAGATGGCCAACAGGAACATGAAAAGATGCTCATCACTGTTAGTTATTAGAGAAATGCAAATCAGAACTGCAGTGAGGTACCAACTCATGCCACCCAAAATGGCCATCATTAAAAACTATACAAATAACAAATATTGGAGACAGTGTGGAGAAAAATAACCCTCTTACACTGTTGGTGGGAATATAAATTGGTGCAGCCATTATGGAAAACAGTATGGGTGTTCCTCAGAAAACTGAAAATAGAGTTGCCTTATGATCCAGCAATCCCACTCCTGGGCATATACTCAGAGAAAACTACAATTCGAAAAGATACATGTACTCCTATGTTAATATCAGCACTATTTACAATAAACAAGACATGTAAACAATCTAAATATCCAACAACAAAGGAATGGATAAAGAAGATGTGGTACATATATACAATGGAATATTACTCAGCCATAAAAAAGAATGAAATAAGTCATTTACAGCAACATGGATGTACCTAGACATTATCATACTAAGTAAGGCATACAGAGAAAGGCAAATACCAAATGGTATCACTTATATGTGGAATCTAAAATACAACACAAATGAACATATCTACAAAACAAAAAAATACAGGAATAGAGAAGACTTGTGGTTGTCAAGGGGGTGTGAGGGAGGGAAGGATTTGCAGTTTCAGATTAACAGATGCAAACTAGTATACATAGGATGAATCAACAAGGTCTGGGAACTTTATTCAATATCCTGTGATAAAACATAATGGAAAATAACATTATATATATATATATATATATATGTATATATATATCTCAGCCACCTTATTGTACCGCAGAAATTAACACAACAGTGTAAATCAACTATACTTCAGTTTAAAAAAAAAAACTAAGCAACAAGGATATATTGTACAACACAGGAAATATAGCCAATATGTTATAACAACTATAAATGGAATATAACTTTTGAAATTGTAAATAACAATATTATACACCTGTAACATATAATATGAAGAAAAGGGCTTTATTTCAAAAATATACAAACAGTTCATACAACTCATAAAAGAAGGAATATAAAAAAAGAAAAGAATTACAAGGTTGTTAAAATGTGTTTGAATTTAAGAGGTGAGCAACTTAAAATAATCACATGTATATAGATTGTTATATGTAACTTTACACCAAAATCTATAGCAGATACACACACAGAAAAGAGAAAAGAATCCAAACATAACACTAGATATAGCCATCAAATCACAAGGGGAGAGAACAAAAGAAGAAAGAAACAAAAGGAACTGCAAAAACAATTAAAATGGCAATAAGTACATAGCTATCAATCATTACTTCAAATGTAAATGGACTAAATGCTCCAATGAAAAACCATAGAGTGTCTGAATGGATACAAAAATAAGACCACTAAGAAAAAAAAAAAAGACCCACTGTATACTTCCTATAAGAGACTCACCCCAGACCTAAAGACACACACAGACTGAAAGTGAGGGGATGGAAAAAGATATTTCATGCAAATGAAAATGAAAGGAAAACTGGGGTAAGTATATTCATAACAAAGTAGACTCAAAGTAAAACAAAGTCTATAACAAAAGACAAAGAAGGGCATTATATAAAGATAAAGGGATCAATACAAGAAGAGGATATAACATTCACTAATGTACCTGGGCCTAATATAGGAGCAATATTAGCAAACATAAAGGAGAAATTGATAATAACACAATAACAATAGGGGATGTTAAAACCCCGCTTACATCAATGGACAGATCATCCAGACAGAAAATCACTAACACTGGCCTTATTTGACACATCAAACCAGATAGAATAATTAAATATATATATAGAACTGTCCATTCAAAAGCAGCAGAATATACATTCTTTCCAAGTACACATGGAAAATTCTCCTGAATAGATTACCTGTTAGGCCTCAAAACAAGTCTCAGTAAATTTAAGAAAATTAAAATTATATCAAGCATTTTTTCTGACCACAACAAAATGAGGCTAGAAATTAACTACAAGAAAAAAAACTGCAAAAAACACAAACACGTGGAGGCTAAACAATATGCTTCTAAACAACCAGTGGATCACTGAAGAACTCAAAGGGGAAATCAAAAAACACCTTGAGACAAATGAAAATGAAAGCACAATGATAGAGGCACCTTCAAGATGGTGGAGGAGTAAGACGTGGAGATCACCTTCCTCCCCACAAATACATCAAAACTACATCTACATGTGGAAGAACTCCTACAGAACACCTACTGAACGCTAGCAGATGACTTCACACTTCCCAAAAGGCAAGAAACTCATCACGTACCTGGGTAGGGCAAAAGGAAAAACAGACACAAAAGAATAGGGATGGGACCTGGACCTCTGGGAGGGAGCTGTGAAGGAGGAAATGTTTCCACACACTAGGAAGCCCCTTTACTGGCAGAGACTGGGGTGGGGGGTGGGCTGGGGGAAGCTGTGGGACCATGAAGGAGCACGCAGTGACACAGGTGCAGAGATAAAAGCAAAGAGATTCCCGCATAGCGGATCAGTGTTAACCAGCACTCACCAGCCTGAGAGGCTTGTCTGCTCACTTGCCAGGGTGGGGGGGTGGCTGGGAGGTGAAACTCGGGCTTCAGAGGTCAGACCCCAGGGAGAGGCCTGGGGTTCGCTGTGTGAAGACAGCCTGAGGGGGCTAGTGCACCACAGCTAGCTGGGAAGGAGTCCAGGAAAAATTCTGGACCTGCCTAAGAGGCAAGAGACTATTGCTGCAGGGTGAAGAAGGAGAGGGGATTCTGACCACCTCCTAAACGAGATCCAGAGATGAGCACAAGCCACAGCTATCAGTGTGTACCCCCGAGATGGGCATGAAACACTAAGGCTGCTGCTGCAGCCACCAAGAAGGCTGTGTGCAAGTGCAGGTCACTATCCACACACCCCTGGGAGACTCTGCAGCCCACCACTGCCAGGGTCCTGCGATCCAGGGACAACTACCCCAGGAGAACACAGCATGCCTCAGACTGTTGCAACGTCATGCAGACCTCTGCCACCACAGGCTTGCCCCACATTCCATACCCTTCCCTCCCTGAGACCTGAGTGAGCCAGAGTCCACGAATCAGCTGCTACTTTAACCCTCTCCTGTCTGGGTGGGGAACTGACGCCCTCAGGTGACCAATAAGTAGAGACAGGGCCAAATTCAAAGCTAACACCAGGAGCTGTGCAAACAAAGAAGAGAAAGGGAAATTTCTCCCAGCCGCCTCAGGGGCAGCAGATTAAATCTCCTCAATCAACTTGATGTAACCTGCATCTCTGGAATATCTGAGTAGGCAATGAATCATCCCAAAAATTGAGGCAGTGGACTTTAGTAGCAACTGTAGACTTGGGGTTTGCTTTCTGCATCTAATTTTGTTCTGGTTTTATGTTTATCTTAGTTTAGCATTTAGAGGTTATTATCGTCAGTAGATTTGTTTTGGTTGCTCTCTTCCTTTATTTTTTATATATATGTATATATTTTTTTCCTTTTTCCCGTTTTATGAGTGTGTATGCATGTGCTTCCTTGTGTGATTTTCTAGGTATAGTTTTGTTTTGCCATTTCTCCTAGGGTTCTCTCTGTCTATATTTTGTTTTGTTTTGGGGTTTTTTTTGTATTTTTTTTTTGAGTGCTTGTTATCACTGGTGGATTTGTTTTTGGTTTCATTGCTCTCTTCTTTCTTTTTTTTATTACTTTTTTATTCTTAATATTTTTAATTTTAATAACCTTACTTTATTTTATCTTTTCTTTCTTTCTTTCTTTCTTTCTTTCCTTCTTTCTTCCTTTCTTTCTTTTCCTCTCTTTTCTTCTGAGCATTGTGGCTGACAGGGTCTTGGTGCTCTGGCCGGGTGGCGGGCCTGAGCCTCTGTGGTGGGAGAGTCAATTTCAGGACATTGCTCCATCAGAGACTTCCTGACCTCACATAATATCCAATGGTGAAAGGTGTCCCAGATATCATCATCTCAACTCTAAGACCAAGCTCCATTCAATGACCAGCAAGCTACAGTGCTGGACACCCTATGCCAAACAACTAACAAGACATGAACACAACACCACCCATTAGCAGAGAGCCTGTCTAAAATCATAATAAGGTCAGACACCCCAAAAAACACCACTGGACATTGTCCTGCCCACCAAAAAGACAAGATCCACCCTCATCCACCAGAACACAGGCACCAGTCCCCTCCACCAGGAAGCCTACACAACCCACTGAAACAACCTTACCCACTGGGAGCAGACACCAAAATCAACGGGAATTATGAACCTGCAGCCTGCAAAAATGAGACCCCAACCACAAATGTTAAGCAAAATGAGAAGACAGAGAAATACACAGCAGACGAGGGAGCAAGGTAAACACCCACCAGGCCAAACAAATGAAGAAGAATAGTCTACCTGAAAAAGGATTCAGAGTAACGATAGGAAAGATGATCCAAAGTCTTGCAAATAGAATGGAGAAAATATAAGAAATATTTCACAAAAATTTAGAAGAACTAGGGAGCAAACAAACAATGATTAACAACACAATAAATAAAATTAAAAATTCTCTAGAGGGAATCAATAGCAGAATAACTGAGGCAGAAAAATGGATAAGTGACCTGTAAGATAAAATAGTGGAAATAACAATGGCAGAGCAGAATAAAGAAAAAAGAATGAAAAGAATTGAGGACAATCTCAGGGCCTCTGGGACAACATTAAACACAACATTCAAATTATATTGGTCCAAGAAGAGCAAGAGAAGAAAAAAGGACTGAGAAAAAATTTGCAGAGATTATAGTTGAAAACTTCCCTAATATGGGAAAGGAAATAGTGAGTGAAGTCTGGGAAGTGCAGAGTCCCATACAGGATAAATCTAAGGAGAAACATGCCAAGATATATTAATCAAACTATCAAACATTAAATACAAAGAAAAAATATTAAAAGCAAAAAGGGAAAAGCAACAAATAACATACAAGGAAATCCCCTTAAGGTTAACAGCACATCTTTTAACAGAAACTCTGCAAGCCAGAAGAGGTGGCAGGGCATATTTAAAGTGATGAAAGGTAAAAACTTGCAACCAAGATTACTCTACACAGCAAGGATCGCATTCAGATTTGACAGAGAAATTAAAATCTTTGCAGACAAACAAAAGCTAAGAGAATTCAGCACCACCAAACCAGCTTTACAACAAATGCTAACGGAACTTCTCTAGGCAGGAAACAAAACAGAAAGAAAAGACCTACAATAACAAACTAAAAACAGTTAAGAAAATGGTAATAGGAACATACATATTGATAACTAACTTAATTGTAAATGGATTAAATGCTCCAACCAAAAGACATAGACTGGCTGAATGGATACAAAAACAAGACCCATATAAGCTGTCTACAGGAGACCCACTTCAGACCTAGGGGCACATACAGACTGAAAGTGAGGACATGGAAAAAGATATTCCTTGTAAGTGGAAATCAAAAGAAAGCTGGAGTAGCAATTCTCCCATAAGAAAAAATAGACTTTAAACTAAAGACTATTAGAAGAGACAAAGAATGACACTACATAATGATCAAGGGATCAATCCAAGAAGATATAACAATTGTAAATATTTATGCACCCAACATAGGAGCACCTCAATACATAAGACAAATACTAACAGCCATAAAATGGGAAACTGACAGTAAAAGAATCATAGTAGGGGACTTTAACACCCCACTTTCACCAATGGACAGATCATCCAAAATGAAAATGAATAAGGAAACACAAGCTTTAAATGATACATTAAACAAGATGGACTTAATTGGTATTTATAGGACATTCCATCCAAAAACAACAGAATACATTTTCTTCTCAAGTGCTCATGGAATATTCTCTGGGATAGATCAAATCTTGGGTCACTAATCAAGCCTTGGTAAATTTAGGAAAATTGAAATTGTATCAAGTATCTTTTCCAACAACAACGCTATGAGACTAGATATCAATTACAGGAAAAAAATCTGTAAAAAAGAAAAACACATGGAGGCTAAACAATACACTACTAAATAGCCAAGAGATCACTGAAGAAATCAAAGAGGAAGTCAAAAAATACCAAGAAACAAATGAAAATGAAAACACAATGGACCAAAACCTATGCAATGCAACAAATGCAGTTCTAAGAGGGAAGTTTATAGCAATACAATCCTACCTCAAGAAACAAGATACATCTCAAATAAACAACCTAAACTTACACTGAAGGAAATAGAGAAAGAACAACTAAAAAACCCCAATGTAAGCAGAATGAAAGAAATTATAAAAATCAGATCAGAGAAAATGAGAAAGAAATGAAGGAAATGATAACAAAGATCAATAAAACTAAAAGCTGGTTCTTTGAGAAGATAAACAAAATTGATAAACCATTAGCCAGGCTCATCAAGGAAAAAAGGGTGAAGACTCAAATCAATAGAATTAGAAATGAAAAAGAAGAAGTAGCAGCTGAAACTGCAGAAATACAAAGGATCATGAGAGATTAGTACAAGCAACTATATACCAATAAAATGGACAATCTGGAAGAAATAGACACAGTCTTAGAAAAGCACAACCTTGCAAGACTGAACCAGGAGAAATAGAAAATATAAAGAGACCAATCACAAGAACTGAATTTGAAACTTTGATTAAAACCCTTCCAACAAACAAAAGCCCAGGACCAAATGGCTTCACAGGCAAATTCTATCCAACATTGAGAGAAGAGCTAACACCTACCCTTCTCGAACTGTTGCAAAATATAGCAGAGGGAAGAACAATCCCAAACTCATTCTACGAGGCCACCATCACCCTGATACCAAAACCAGACAGAGATGTCACAAAAAAAAAACTACAGGCCCATATCACTGATGAACCTAGATTCAAAAATCCTCCAAAAAATACTAGAAAACGGGATCCAACAGCACATTAAACAGTTCCTACACCCTGGTGAAGTGGGTCTTATCCCAGGAACACAAGGATTCTTCAATATACACAAATCAATCAATGTGATAAACCATATTAACAAATTGAAAGCGAAAAACCATATGATTATCTCAATATGTAGAAAAATCTTTCAACAAAATTCAACACCAATTTATGGTAAAAACCATTCAGAAAGTAGGCATAGAGGGAAATTTCTTAACATAATAAAGGCCATATATGACAAACACACAGCCAACATCATTCTCAATGGTGAAAAACTGAAACCATTTCCATTAAGATCAGGAAGAAGACAAGTTTGCCTACTCTCACCACTATTCTTCAACATAGTTTTGGAAGTTTTAGCCACAGCAATCAGAGAAGAAAAAAAAATAAAAGGAATCCAAATCAGAAAAGAAAAAGTAAAATTTCACTGCTTGCAGATGACATGATACTATACATACAGAAACCTAATGATGCTACCAGAAAACTACTAGAGCTAATCAATGAATTTGGTAAAGTAGCAGGATACAAAATTAATGCACAGAAATCTCTTGCATTCCTATACACTAATGATGAAAAATCAGAAAGAGAAATTAAGGAAACACTCCCACTTACCATTGCAACAAAAAAAAATAAAATGCCTAGGAATAAACCTACCTAAGGAGACAAAAGACCTGTATGCAGAAAACTATGACACTTATGAAAGAAATTAACAATGATACAAACAGATGGAGAGATATACCATGTTCTTGGGTTGGAAAAATCAACATTGTGAAAATGACAATACTATCAAAAACAATCTACAGATTCAGTGCAATACCTATCAAACTACTAATGTCATTTTTCACAGAGCTAGAACAAAAAATTTCACAATTTGCATGGAAACCCAAAAGACACTGAAAAATGAAACAATCTTGAGAAAGAAAAATGGAGCTGGAGGAATCAGGCTCCCTGACTTCTGACTACACTACAAAGCTACAGTAATCAAGACAGTATGTGACTGCCCAAAAACAGAAATATAGATCAATAGAACAGGATAGAAACCCAGGGATAAACTCACACACGTATGGACACCTTATGTTTGATAAATTAGGCAAGAATATACAATGGAGAAAAGAGAGCCTCTTCAATAAATGGTGCTGGGAAAACTGGACAGCTACATGCAAAAGAATGAAATTAGAATACTCCTTAACACCATACACCAAAATAAATTCAAAATGGATGTAAGACCTAAATGTAAGGCCAGACTCTAAAAAACTCTTAGAGGAAATAACAGGCAGAACACTCTATGGCATGAATCACATAAAGATGCTTTTTCACCTGCCTTCTAGAGAAATGGATATAAAAACAAAAATAAACAAATTGGACCTAATGAAACCTAAAAGCTTTTGCACAGCAAAGGAAAACATAAAACAAGATGAAAAGACAACCCTTGGAATGGGAGAAAATATTTGCAAATGAAGCAACTGACAAAGGATTAATCTCCAAAATATACAAACAACTCATGCAGCTCAATATCAAAAAAACAAACAACCCAATCCAAAAAGGGGCAGAAGACCTAAACAGATATTTCTCCAAGGAAGATATACAGATTGCCAAGAAACATGAAAGGATGGTCAACATGACTAGTCATTAGAGAAATGCAAATCAAAACTACAATGAGGTTTCACCTCACACCAGTCAGAATGGCCATCATCAAAAAATCTACATACAATAAATGCCAGAGAGAGTGTGGAGAAAAGGGAACCCTCTTGCACTGTTGGTGGGAATGTAAATTGATACAGCCACTATGGAGAACAGTATGGAGCTTCTTTAAAAAACTAAGAATAGGACTACCATACAACTCAGTGATCCCACTACTGGGCATATACCCTGAGAAAACCATAATTCAAAAAGAGTGATGTAACACATTGTTCATTGTAGCTTTATTTACAGTAGCCAGGACATGGAAGCAACCTAAGTGTCCATTGACAGATGAATGGATAAAGAAGATGTGGCACATATATACAATGGAATATTACTCAGGCATAAAAAGAAGCGAAATTGAGTTATTTCAAGTGAAGTGGATGGACCTAGAGACTGTCATACAGAGTGAAGTAAGTCAGAAAGAGAAAAGCAAATACCATATGCTAACACATACATATGGAATCTAAAAAAGAAAAAAAAATGTTTCTGAAGGACCTAGGGGGAAGACAGGAATAAAGAGACAGGTGTAGAGAATGGACTTGAGGACACTTTCAGGGGTAAGGTTAAGCTGGAACAAAGTGAGAGAGTGGCATTTATACTACCAAATGTAAAATAGATAGCTAATGGGAAGCAGCAACATAGCACAGGGTGATCAGCTCGGTGTTTTGTGTCCACTTAGAGGGGTGGGATACAGAGCATGGGAGGAGGACTCAAGAGGGAGGAGATATGGGGATATATGTATATGTATAGCTGATTCACTTTGTTATGAAGCAGAAACTAACACACCATTGTAAAGCAATTATACTCTAATAAAGATGTTAAAAAGAAAAAAAAATTAAGAGTTCACACTTACATTTAGAAAAAAAAAAATAGCACAATGATCCAAAACCTATGGGATGCAGCAAAAACAGTTCTAAGAGGGAAGTTTATAACAATACATTCCTGCCTCAAGAAACAAGAAAAATCTCAAACAACCTAAACTTACACCTAAAACAACTAGTGAAAGTAGAACAAACGAAACCCAAAGTTATTAGAAGGAATGAAATCATAAGGTCTGAGCAGATGTAAATGAAATAAGCCTAGAAAATCAATACAAAAATAAATGAGACTAAGACCTGGTTCTTCAGGAAAATAAATAAAATTAATAAACCTTTAGGCAGACTCATCAAGAAAAAAAGAGAAAGGACCCCAACCAACAAAATCAGAGAAGAAAAAGTAAACTGACACCACAGAAACACTAAGGATCATCAGAGATTACTACAAACAACTATACACTAATCAAATGGACAATTAGAAAAAATGGAAAAATTCCCAGAAATATACAATTTCCCAAGACTGAATATGGATTAAATATAAAATATGAGCAAACCAATTACCAGTCATGAAATTTAATCCATAATTTTAAAACTCCCAACAAACAAAAGTCTAGGACCAAATGGCTTTACCTTTCTATCAAACATTTAGAGAAGAGTTAACACCTATCTTTCTCAAACTATCCCCAAAATATTGCAGAAAGAACACTTCCAAACTCATTCTACAAGACCAGCATCACACTGATACCAAAACCAAAGATATCACAAAAAAAGGAAATATAACACCCAATAACCAGTACCCAATATCACTGATGAACATAGGTGCAAAAATCCTGAACAAAATATTAGCAAATCAAATTCAATAATATATTCAAAGAATCTTACCCCATGATCAAGTTGGATTTGTCCCAGGGATGCAATGATGTCTCAATATCTGCAAATCAATCAGTGTGATACACCACGTCAACAAATGAAAGAATAAAAACCACATGATCATCTCAACAGATGCAGAAAAATATTTTGACCAAATTCAACATCCATTTATGTTAACAATTCTCGACAAAGTGGGTGTAGAGTGAATATACCTCAACATAATAAAGACCTTATGTGACAAGCCCACAGCTAACATCACACACAATATGTAAAAGCTGAAAATATTTCCTCTAAGATCAAGAAAAATACAAGGATGCCCACTCTTGCCACTTTTATTCAACTTATTATTGAAAGTGTTGGTCACAGTAATCAAACAAGATAAAGGAATCCAAATTGGAAAGGAAGAAATAAAACTGTCACTATTTGCAGATAACAAAATACTATATATAAAAAATCCTAAAGATGCTAGCAAAAAGTTACTAGAACTCATCAATGAATTTGGTAAAGTTGCAGGATACAATATTAATATATAGAAAACAGTTGCATTTCTATACACTAACAATGAACTATCAGAAAGAAATATGAAGAAAACAATCCCATTTACAATTGCATCACAAAGAATAAAACACCTAGGAATCAATCAAAGGAGGTAAAAAACCTGCACTCAGAAAACTATAAGACACAGATGAAAGAAATTGAAGACAACACAAACAGATGGAAAGATATATCATGTTCATGGATTGAAAGAATTAATATTGTTAAAATGACCATATTACCCAAGGCATTCTACAGATTGAATGTAATCTCTTTCAAAATACCAATGACATTTTTCACAGGACTAGAATAAATAATTCTAAAATTTGTATGAAAACACAAAAGATCCCAAATAGCTGAAACAATCTTAAGAAAGAAGAACAAACCTGGAAATAGGACACTCCCTGATTTCAAATTAAGAAAAAAAAAGCTACAGCAATTGAAACAATATGATACAGACACACATACAAAAAAACCAGGCAACAGATCAATGGAACAGGATAGCCCAGAAATGAACCCACAGTTATATGGTCAACTAATCTATGACCAAGAAGGCAAAATAGGAAAATGAGGAAAAGACAGCCTCTTCAATAAATGGCATTGGGAAAACTGGATAGCTACATGTAAAAGAATCAAACTGGACTACTCTCTGCACCATGAACAAAAATAAATTCAAAATGGATTAATGGGGCTTCCCTGATGGCACAGTGGTTGAGAGTCCGCCTGCCAATGCAGGGGACATGGGTTCGTGCCCTGGTCAGGGAAGATCCCACATGCTGCAGAGCGGCTGGGCCCGTGAGCCATGGCTGCTGAGCCTGCGCATCCAGAGCCTGTGCTCCACAACAGGAGAGGCCACAACAGTGAGAGGCCCCATGCCGCAAAAAAAAAAAAAAAAAAAAAAAAAAAAAAGGATTAATGACTTAAATGTAAAACTTCTAGAAGAAAACATAGGCAGTAAGCTCTTTGACACTGGTCTTAGTAATATTTTTTTGGATAAGTCTGCTCAGGAAAGGGAAGCAAAAGCAAAAATAAACAAATGAAACTATACCAGAATAAAAAGCTTTTGCACAGCAAAGGAAATTACCAACAAAAGGAAAAAGCCACCTCCTAAATGGGAGAAGATATTGCAAACAATATATATTATCAGAGGTTAATACAAAGAACTCATACAACTTAACATCAAAAAAACAAACAACCTGATTAAAAAATGGGAGAGGATCTGATTAGACATTTTTTCAAAGAAAACATGCAGATGGCTAACAAGCACATTGAAAAGGTACTCAGCATCCCTAATCATCAGGGAAATGCAAATCAAAACCACAACATGGTATCACCTCAGAGCTGTCGGAATGGCTTTTATCAAAAAGACAACAAATAATAAGTGTTGGCCAGGATGTGGAAAAGAGAACCCTCATGCACTGTTGGTGGGAATGTAAATTGGTGCAACCACTATGGATAGCAGTATGGAGTTTCCTCAAAAAATTAATACTAGAACTACCGTATGATCCAGAAATTCTATCCTGGGGCATTTATGTGAAGAAAATGAAAAAAAAATAACTTGAAAAGGTATATGCAACCCTATTTCATTGCAGCATTATTTACAATAGCCAAAATATTGAAGCAATCTAAGTGCCCATCAACAGACAAATGGAAAAAGTAGTATATACATGCAATGGAATATTACTCAGCCATAAAAAAGAATGAAATCTCACCATTTGTGACAACATGGATGGACCTAGAGGTTATCATGCTAAGTGAAATATGTTAGACAGAGAAAGGCAAATATTGTATGATTTCACTTATATGTGGAATTTTTGAAAAATGAACAAAACAGAAACAGAGTTAAAGATACAGAGAACAAACCATGGTTGACAGAGGGAAGAGGGTAGGGGGAGAAAAAAAATAGGAGATTAAGAGGTACAAACTTTCAGTTGCAAAATAAATGTCATGAGTATGAAATGTACAGTGTGGGGAATATAATCAACTATGTAAAATATCTTCATATGGTGACATATTGTAACTAGATTTATTGTGGTGATCATTTTGAAATGTATAGACATATCTAATCACTGTGTTGTATAACAGGCACTAACATAGTGTTATAGGTCAATTAAGCTCCAAAAACAAACAAACTAATAGAAAAAAGAGATCAGGCATTTGGTTACCAGAGACCAATGTTGCGGGGAAGGGGGAATTGGATGAAGACAGTCAAAAGTTACAACCTTCCTTATATAAGATAGATAAGTACTTGGGATGTAATGTATGACATGATAAATGCAATCGACACTGCTGTATATTATATATGAGAGATGTTAAGAGAGTAAATGCTAAGAGTTCTCATCACAAGGAAAAATATTTTTTCTATTTCTTTAATTTTATATTTATATGAGATGATGGATATTCACTAAACTTATTGTGATAATCATGTCATGATGTATTAAGTCAAATCATTATGCTGTACACCTTAAACTTATACAATGCTGTATGTCAATTATATCTCAATATAACTGGAAGAAAAAAAGGTTAATTTAATTCTGCTAACATATAAATAACTACAGAGGTTTTTTTGTTTATTTGTTTGTTTTCAGAAAAGAGTATAAGAGTTGGTCTGCCTCTTTGGCCATTACATACCCTCTTACTTACTCTACCTGTGATCTTTTCCACTGAGAATCATTAAGTAGTGGAACAGGCAGGACCATTGGAGACGATCTTGTCCAAATGAACATTTCAGAAGAAAAGAAACTGAGGCTCAGATTTGTGAAATAACTTCAAGGTTACAGAGCTAGTTAAAAGCAGAGTTAGAATTATTTCAAATCTCTAAATTTTCATGACCAGTGCTTTTTTTCTATCACCACAATGATAAGGGATCTCTACCTCTCTCTTTATCGTCCTTGCTATCGCTATTGTTTATCAAAATTCGATAACAACTGTCTGTAAAGAGACAGATTTGCAAGTGCATTTGAAGCTCAGTGATGACTTTCTCAGAGTGCAAGAGGCTGTTGATGGATTCCCTTTACTTTCACAGAACAGAAGAGGCAGGGATTCATCCGTGGGCATTGGCAGGGCTTAATGCTTACTGACAAGGCCCCAGAATGGAAATATCCTGCTTGTCCTTTTAACAGGATTTCAGCCAGATATTTGAGGGAAAAGTACTGCAGCCTAGTGGGCTGTGAATATGAGTGGAAATGTCAGAGCTGTGAATCAGTTAACACATTTTTATTTAGCATCTTCCTGTGAAAGAGGATGAGAAGACATGGCTCCTGTACTCAAATTCCTTACCATTGCAGAGCGGAGTCAAGAAGAGTGCAAGACCCTGTTAGACCATAGAGGTTCTAACACTCCAGACTTGGAAAGCACAACCCAGGTGGCAAGAACAGGTGGTTTGCATGGAGGACAAAATGCTTAATTTTGTCATGAAGGGTAACTGGGATCTAAGTAGGTGAAGGGGATTGTGGTGCAATGCTTTCTTGTGTTCTCTCTGGATTTAAGAAGTATGTTCACATCCTTTAGCTCATGAGACCCTCAAACTGTCCCTGGCAAGTAGGGAAAGCAGAAAGTATATTTTGTTCCTTTTCTGCAGAGAAATTAATATCCTAACTTGTGAAGTAGCCGAAATTCCCACAATAAGTCAGAGCCAAAGTCCCTCAGGTTCCCTCCAAGGACACTTTCTAATAGAATGACCTTCTGGAATATTGCTCCTTTGTATCTTCCCCTCTGTTCTGAAGATACAGGTACTAACCCAGGCTTAGGAGCTCTCAAGGAGATCAAGCTTGGCTCCTGTCCTAAATTCTATGACATAATTTAAAAAAATAGTTCAAGGCATCCCAAGGTGTCTGTTCCTTCTTTGGTGCTCATAACCCAAATGTTTTAACAGCCCTGAGGTGCCCTCCACCTATAGGGCCCTGACTCTTTGAGGCCTATCTGTTGACCTGGCCCTGTGGATGAGAAAAGCACAGATGTCTACCATCTGGTCAGGAGTCCTTGTGCGTGTGCCAATTCCCAGTCACTGACAGCCAGGAGTTGATTGATGGAATTTGGTACTCCACCTTTTTTTTCTTAGTACAATATAACCTCATGAATTCAGGTGGCACTTAGCCAAAATGAGAGAATTTGAACTTAAGCAGGAGTAAAGTTTACCATCAATGAAATGAGGGTCTGTTAAGTAAATTACCAATGTAAACAGGATTGTAAAAAGGACAATTTAATCTACTTACAAGAATAAATTGTTTTCAAGTACTTAAGTTGCATAAATTTACATACAGTGTGCTAATTACAAATGATTGATAGCCAGTCATTCAAACACATCTGGTAGGAACCCTGTTCTCTTAACACTTTGTGAGACACTAGACTGTATTACTTAAAGTACTTGAAAATAGTACAAATATATATATATATATTTTTTTACATATGAATATATGTATTCACACACCCTCATATAAGACAGTCCTTGTTTTTCATCAAGCCATGTTCCTGGAAACCATACCAGAAAGGATTATCAAACACAGATCACTGAGAGCCAAATTATATTTTCATATAGGGACAATTTTATTATTGAGACTAGTATGCCAGACCCAGGGCCCACACCGGGTAAATCATAGATTCAATCAGCATTGTGTCATAGCAATCTAAGCTACAACAACCACAGCGAGAGAAGACAGCTAATATTTATTGAGCACTTGATGCATCTGAGTGCTTTACATATGTTATCTCAGTCATCAACAACATGACCAGGAGGGAGCTAGTGTCTCCATTTTTAGGGAAGCAACACTGAAACTTCAGGAGATTAAATAACTCACCCTTAACCATGCAGTTGTAATCAGTAGACTTAGAAATTAAATCTAGGTCTGATTCCAAATCTCATGGCTCCTTTTCAAACTATAACAACTATAATCCTTGAAAATTGTTAAATTTTACATGGTTATGTAAAGTTTATGTAATATATAAAATGGGAATGAATGTGACTGCCATTTTCTGTGGCCTGGATAAAATTTCACTTCTCCATGAAGACTCACTGTTAAAACAAATCGGCCTCCTTTTATGCAAATGTGTGTGCCAAACTAAAAATATTCAAATGTAAGAAATTATTTGAAAGAGAGCTGTAGTATCTTCAACATATAATTTTTCAGTTGTTGGTGTACATGTCTTGTTTTTCCTAATAGATATTAAGCTCATTAAGAGTGGAGACTACTATTACTAAGAATTTGCACCCACCAACATTGTTTATAATACTACCTAGAATAAAATCTTGACCAATAGATACATTTAGTTTTTTAACATCTTTATTGGAGTATAATTGCTTTACAATGGTATGTTAGTTTCTGCTGTATAATTAAGTGAATCAGCTATGCATATACATATATCCCCATATCACCTCTCTCTTTTGTCTCCCTCCCACCCTCCCTATCCCACCCCTCTAGGTGGACACAAAGCACCTAGCTGATCTCCCTGTACTATGCGGCTGCTTCCCACTAGCTATCTATTTTATATGTGGTAGTGTACATAAGTCCATGCCACTCTCTCACTTCGTCCAAGTTTACGCTTCCCACTCCCTGTGTTCTCAAGTCCATTCTCTACGTCTGCTCTTTATTCCTGTCCTACCCCTAGGTTCGTCAGAACCTTTTTTTTTTCTTTAAGATTCCATATATATGTGTTAGCATATGGTATTGGTTTTTCTCTTTCTGACTTACTTCACTCTGTATGACAGACTCCAGGTCCATCCACCTCACTACAAATAACTCAATTTCACTTTTTTATGGCTGAGTAATATTCCATTGTATATATGTGCCACATCTTCTTTATCCATTCATCTGTCGATGGACACTTAGGTTGCTTCCATATTCTGGCTATTGTAAATAAAGCTACAATGAACAATGTGGCACATCACTCTTTTTGAATTATGGTTTTCTCAGGGTATATGCCCAGTAGTGGGATTGCTGGGTTGTATCGTAGTCTTATTTTTAATTTTTTAAGGAACCTCCGTACTGTTCTCCATAGTAGCTGTACTAATTTACATTCCCATCAACAGTGCAAGAGAGTTCCCTTTTCTACACACCCTCTCCAGCATTTATTGTTTGTAGATTTTTTAATGCTGGCTATTCTGACCAGTGTGAGGTGGTACCTCATTGTAGTTTTGATTTGCATTTCTCTAAGGATTAGTGATGTTGACCATCCTTTCATGTGTTTCTTGGCAATCTCTATATCTTCTTCAGAGAAATGTCTGCTTAGGTCTTCTGCCCCTTTTTGTATTGGGTTGTTTGTTTCTTTTGGTTTTTTTTTTTTTTTTTTTCAGTACACAGGCCTCTCACTGTTGGGGCCTCTCCCGTTGCAGAGCACAGGTTCCCGACGCGCAGGCTCAGTGGCCATGGCTCATGGGCCCAGCCGCTCCGCGGCATGTGGGATCTTCCCGGACCGGGGCATGAACCCGTGTCCCCTGCATCGGCAGACGGACTCTCAACAACTGTGCCACCAGGGAAGCCCAGGGTTGTTTGTTTAATTGATATTGAGCTGCATGAGCTGTTCGTATATTTTGGAGATTAATCTTTTGTCAGTTGCTTCATTTGCAAATAGTTTCTCCCATTCTGGGAGTTGTCTCTTCATCTTCTTTATGTTTTCCTTTGCTGTGCAAAAGCTTTTAAGCTTCATTAGGTCCTATTTGTTTATTTTTGTTTTTATTTCCATTTCTCTAGGAGGTGGGTAAAAATGGTCTTGACGTGATTTATGTCATAGAGTGCTCTGCCTATTACTATAAGAATTTTATAGAGTTTTATAGTGTCTGGCCTTATATTTATGTCTTTCATCCATTATGAGTTTATTTTTGTGTATGGTGTTAGGGAGTGTTCTAATTTCATTCCTTTACATGTAGCTGTCTTTTCTTGATTTTATATTCTTTCCTCATTTATCAAAGATAAGGTGATGATATGTGCATGGGTTTTTCACTGGAATTTCTATCCTGCTCCATTGATATATATTTCTGTTTGGGGGCCAGTCCCACACTGTCTTGATTACTGTAGATTTGTAATATAGTCTGAAGTCAGGGGGCCAGATCCCTGCAGTTCCGTTTTTCGTTCTCAAGATTGCTTTGGACTACAGTAATGCTAAACATCACTAATCATTAGAGAAATGCAAATCAAAACTGCAATGAGGTATCACCTCACATCAGTCAGAATGACCATCATCAAAAAATGTACAAACAATAAATGCTGCAGAGGGTGTGGAGAAAAGAGAACCCTCTTGCACTGTTGGTAGGAATGTAAATTGATACAGCCACTATGGAGAACGGGATGGAGGTTCCTTAAAAAATTAAAAATAGGACTACCACATGACCCAGCAATCCCACTACCGGGCATATACCCTGAGAGAACCATCATTCAAAAAGAGTCATGTACCACAATATTCATTGCAGCTCTATTTACAATAAACAGGACATGGAAACAACCTAAGTGTCCATCGACAGATGAATGAATAAAGATGTGGCACATATATACAATGCAATATTACTCAGCCATAAAAAGAAAAGAAATTGAGTTATTTGTAGGGAGATGGATGGATCTAGAGTCTGTCATATAGAGTGAAGTAAGTCAGAAAGAGAAAAACAAATACTGTATGCTAACACATATATATGGAATCTAAAAAAAGAAAAAACAAACAAGGTTATGAAGAACCTAGGGACAGGACAGGACTAAAGACACAGACGTAGTGAATCAACTTGAGGAAACAGGGAAGGGGAAGGGGAAGCTGGGACAAAGTGAGAGAGTGGCATGGACATATATACACTACCAAATATAAAATAGATACCTAGTGGGAAGCAGTCGCATAGCACAGGGAGACAAGCTTGGTGCTTTGTGACCACCAAGAGGGGTGGGAAGGGAGGGAGGGAGGGAGACATGAGAGGGAGGAGATATGGGGATATATGTTTATATATATCTGATTCACTTTGTTATAAAGCAGAAACTAAAACACCATTGTAAAGCAATTATACTCCAAAAAACTGTTAAAAAAAAAAGATTGCTTTGGCTATTGGGGGTCTTTTGTGTTTCCATACAAATTTTGAAATTGTTTGTTCTAGCTCTGTGAAAAATGCCATTAGTAGTTTCATAGGGATTGAATTGAATCTGTAGATTGCTTTGGGTAGTATAGTCATTTTCACAATGTTGATTCTTCCAATCCAAGAACGTGGTATATCTCTCCATCGGTTTGTATCATCTTTAATTTCTTTCATCAGTGTCTTATAGTTTTCTGCATACAGGATTTTGTCTCCTTAGGTAGGTTTATTCCTAGATATTTTATTCTGTTTGTTGCAGTGGTAAATGGGAATATTTCCTTAATTTCTCTTTCAGATTTTTCATCATTAGTGTATAGGAATGAAAGAGATTTCTGTGCATTAATTTTGTACCCTGCTACTTTACCAAATTCATTGATTAGCTCTAGTAGTTTTCTAGTAGCATCTTTAGGATTCTGTATGTATAGTATCATGTCATGTGCAAACAGTGACAGTTTTACTTCTTCTTTTCTGATTTGCATTCCTTTTATTCCTTTTTTCCCCTGATTGCTCTGGCTAAAACTTCCAAAACTATGTTGAATAAGAGTGGTGAGAGTGGGCAGCCTTGTCTTCTTCCTGATCTTAGTGGACATGGTTTCACTTTTTCACCATTGAGGACAAGGTTGGCTGTGGGTTTGTCATATATGGCCTTTATTATGTTGAGGGAAGTTCCCTCTATACCTGTTATCTGGAGGGATTTTATCGTAAATTTGTGTTGAATTTTGTCGCAAGATTTTTGTGCATCTATTGAGATGATCATATGGTTTTTCTCCTTCAGTTTGTTAATATAGTTTATTACATTGATTGATCTGTGTATATTGAAGAAACCTTGCATTCCTGGGATAAATCCCAGTTGATCATGTTGTATGATCCTTTAAATGTGTTGTTGGATTCTGTTTGTTATTATTTGTTGAGGATTTTTGCATCTGTGTTCTTCAGTGATATTGGCCTGCAGTTTTCTTTTTTGAGTGACATCTTTGTCTGGTTTTGGTATCAGGGTGATGGTGGTCTTATAGAATGAGTTTGGTAGTGCTCCTCCCTCTGCTATATTTTGGAAGTGTTTGAGAAGGATAGGTGTTAGCTCTTCTCTAAATGTTTGATAGAATTTACCTGTGAAACCACCTGGTCCTGGGCTTTTGTTTGTTGGAAGATTTTTAATCACAGTCACAATTTCAGTGCTTGTGATTGATCTGTTTATATTTTCTATTTCTTCCTGGTTCAGTCTCGGAAGGTTGTGCTTTTCTAAGAATCTGTCCCTTTCTTCCACGTTGTCCATTTTACTGACATATAGTTTTTTGTAGTAATCTCTCATGATCTTTTGTATTTCTGCAGTGTCAGTTACTACTTCTCCTTTTTCATTTCTAATTCTATTGATTTGAGTCTTCACCCTTTTTTTCTTGATAAGTCTGACTAATGGTTTATCAATTTTCTTTATCTTCTCAAGAACCACCTTTTAACTTTGTTGATCCATGCTATCATTTCCTTCATTTCTTTTTCATTTATTTCTGATCTGATCTTTATGATTTCTTTACTTCTGCTAAATTTAGGGTTTTTTTGTTCTTCTTTCTCTAATTGCTTTAGGCCTAAGGTTCGGTTGTTTATTTGAGATGTTTCTTGAGGTAGGATTGTACTGCTCTAAACTTCCCTCTTAGAACTGCTTTTGCTGCATCCCATAAGTTTTGGGTCATTGTGTTTCCTTTCTCATTTGTTTCTAGGTATTTTCTGATTTCCCCTTTGATTTCTTCAGTGATATCTCGGTTATTTAGTAGTGTATTGCCTAGCCACCATGTGTTTGTAGTTTTTACAGACTTTTTTCTGTTTTTGATATCTAGTCTCATAGCGTTGTTGTCAGAAAAGATACTCAATAAGGTTTTAATTTTCTTAAATGTACCAAGGTTTTATTTGTGACCCAAGATATGATCTCTCCTGGAGAATGTTCCATGAGCACTTGAGAAAATAATTACTCTGTTGTTTTTTGGTGGAATGTCTACAAATGTCAATTAAGTCCATCTTATTTATTGTATCATTTAAAACTTGTGTTTCCTTATTTATTTTCAATTAGGATAATCTGTCCATTGGTGAAAGCGAGGTGTTAAGGTCCCCTACTATTATTGTGTTACTGTCAATTTCCCCTTTTATAGCTGTTAGCATTTGCCTTATGTATTGAGGTGAACCTTTGTTGGGTGGACGAATATTTACAATTGTTATATCTTCTTCTTGGATTGATCCCTTAATCATTATGTAGTGTTCTTCTTTGTCTCTTGTAATAGTCTTTATTTTGAAGTCCATTTTGTCTGATATGAGAATTGCTACTCCAGCTTTCTTTAGATTTCCATTTGCATGGACTATCTTTTTCCATCCCCTCACTTTCAGTCTGTATGTGTCCCGGTGTCTGAAGTGGGTCTGTTGTAGACAGCATACATACGGGTCTTGTTTTTGTATCCATTCAGCCTGTCTTTGTCTTTTGGTTGGAGCATTTAATCCATTTACATTTAAGATAGTTATCGATATGTATGTTCCAATTACCATTTTCTTAATTGTTTTGGGTTTGTTATTGTAAGTCTTTTCCTTCTCTTGTGTTTCTTGCCTAGCAAAGCTCCTTTAGCATTTGTTGTGAAGCTCGTTTTGTGGTGCTGAATTCTCTTAACTTTTGCTTGTCTGTAAAGGTTTTAATTTCTCTGTAGAATCTGAAAGAGATCCTTGCTGGGTAGAGTAATCTTGGTTGTAGGTTTTTCTCTTTCATCACTTTAAATATGTACTGCCACTCCCTTCTGGATTGCAGTTTCCCTTGTATTTTATTTGGCTTTTCTCTTTCTGCTTTTAATATTTCTTATTTGTATTTAATTTTTGATAGCTTGATTAATATGTGTCTTTGCTTGTTTCTCCTTGGATTTATCCTGTATGGGACTCTCTGCACTTCGTGGACTTTATTGACTACTTCTTTTCCAATATTAGGGAAGTTTTCAACTATAATGTCTGCAAATATTTTCTCAGTCCATTTTTTTTTCTCTTCTTCTTCTGGGACCCCTATAATTCAAATGTTGGTGTGTTTAATGTTGTCCCAGAGGTCTCTGAGATTGTCCTTTATTCTTTTCATTCTTTTTTCTGTTTTCTGCTCTGCAGTAGTTATTTCCACTCTTTTATCTTCCAGGTCACTTATCTGTTCTCCCTCAGTTCTTCTGCTATTGATTCCTTCTGGAGAATTTTTAACTTCATTTATTGTGTTGTTTATCATTGTTTGTTTGCCTTTTAGTTCTTCTAGGTCCTTGTTAAACATTTCTTGTATTTTCTCCATTCTATTTCCAAAATTTTGGATATCTTTACTATCATTACTCTGAATTCTTTTTCAGGTAGACTTCCTATTTCCTCTTCATTTGTTTGGTCTTGTGGGTTTTTCCTTGCTCCTTCATCTGCTGTGTATTTCTCTGTCTTCTCATTTTGCTTAACTTACTGTGTTTGGGGTCTTCTTTTCTCAGGCTGCAGGCTCATAGTTCCCCTTGTTTTTGTTGTCTGCTCCCAGTGGGTAATGTTGGTTCAGTGCGTTGTGTAGGCTTTCTGGTGGAGGGGACTGGTGCTTGTGTTCTGGTGGATGAAGCTAGATCTTATCTTTCTGATGTGCAGGACCATGTCCGGTGGTGTGCTTTGGGGTTTCCCTGAACTTAGTAGGATTTTAGGCAGCTTCTCTACTAATGGGTGAGGTTGTGTTCCTGTCTTGCTTGTTGTTTGGCATAGCATGTCCAGCACTGTAGCTTGCTGGTCATTGAGTGGATCTGGGTCTTAGTGTTGAGATGGAGTTCTCTGGGAGAGAATCTCCATTTGATATTACGTGTGGCTGGGAGGTCTGGTGGAGCAATATCCTGAACTCTGCTGTCTCACCTCAGAGACTCAGGCCTGAAAGCTGGCCAGAGCACCAAGACCCTGTCAACCACAAGGCTCAGAAGAAAAGGGAGAAAAGGAAAGAATGAAAGAAAAGAAGAAGGAACGAAAGAAAGAAAGAAAGAATGAAAGAAAAAGGAAAAGAAAATATGGTTAGTAAAATTTAAAAATTATTAAAAATAAAAACGTAATAGAAAAAAAGAAAGGTGGAAGAAAGCAAGCAAACCAAAAAACAAGTCCACCATTGATAACAAGTGCTTTAAAAAAATACTAAAAAGAAACGAAAGCAAAACAAAAAATAAATGGACAGACAGATCTCTAGGTCAAACAGAAAAAGCAAAGCTATACAGGCAAAATCACACAAAGAAGCATACACATACACACTCATAAAAAGAGAAAAAGGAAAAAAAATGTATCCATATATATTAAAAAAAAAAGAGAGCAACCAAATCAATAAACATCTATCAATGATAATAAGCTCTAAATACTAAACTAAGTAAAACATAAAACCAGAAACAAATTAGATGCAGAAAGCAAACCCTAAGTCTACAGTTGCTCTCAAAGTCCACCACCCAATTTTGGGATGATTCATTGTCTATTCAGGAATTCCAGAGATGCAGGGTACATCAAATTGATTGTGGAGATTTAATCCACTGCTCCTGAGGCTGCTGGGAGGAAATTCTCTTTCTCTTCTTTGTTCGCACAGCTCCTGGCGTTCAGCATTGGATTTGGCCCTGACTCTGTATGTAGGTCACCTGAGGCCATCTGTTCTTTGCCCAGACAGGAGGGGATTAAAGGAGTGGCTGATTAGGGGGCTCTGGCTCACTCAGGCCAGGGGCAGGGAGGGGTAAGGAATGCATGGCGAGCCTGTGGCATCAGAGGCCTGTGTGATGTTGCAAGAGCCTGAGGCACACCATGTGTTCTCTCGGGGAAGTTGTCCCTGGATCATGGGACCCTGGCAGTGGAGTGCTGCACAGGCTCTCAGGAGGGGAGGTGTGGATAGTGACCTTTGCTTGCACACAGGTTTCTTGGTGGCGGCAGCAGCAACCTTAATGTATCATATTCATCTCTGTTGACTGTGCTGATAGCCACAGCTTGCGGTCATCTGTGGAGCTCGTTTCAGTGGTGCTCTGAATCCCCTCTCCTCACGCACCCCGAAACAATGGTCTTTTACCTCTTAAGCAGTTTCAGACTTTTCGTCGCACTCCCTCCTCGCCAGCTGTGGTGCACTAGTTCCTTCAGGCTGTGTTTACACAGCCAACCTCAGTCCTCTCCCTGGGATCTGAACTCCAAAGCCCGAGCTTCACCTCCCAGCCCCCACTAGCCCCAGTGGGTGAGCAGAGAAGCCTCTTGGGCTGACGAGTGTTGGTTGGCACCAATCCTCTGTGTGGGAATCTCTCTGCTTTGCCCTCTGCACCTCTGTTGCTGCACTCACCTCTGTGGCTCCAAAGCTTCCCCCCACCCTGTCCAACCCCCGTCTCTGCCAGTGAAGGGGCTTCCTAGTGTGTGGAAACTTTTCCTCCTTCACAGCTCCCTCCCAGAGGTGCAGGTCCTGTCCCTATTCTTTTGTCTCTGTTTTTCCTTTTTTCTTTTGACCTACCCTGGTATGTGGGGATTTTCTTGCCTTTTGGGAAATCTGAGGTCGTAACCAGCATCCAGTAGGTGTTCTTTAGGAGTTGTTCCACATGTAGATTTATTTTTGATGTATTTAAGGGTAGGAAGGTGATCTCCATGTCTTACTCCTCCGCTGTCTTGAAGGCCCCCCCCAATAGATTCTTAAATATGTTCATTGCATGAATTAGCAAATGAGTAAATTGATCTTTTAAATTATAATATGCTATAAATTTTATATCAATATATGGCTACAATAAATATCAGAGTATAGTTTTTAAGTTTAAGTTTTAGAAAGTTATTGGTGGTGCTAATTGGAAGAAGGGGATTAGAGAATGATTTGGATGTCTAGATAGTTTGGAAAACAAACTGCTCTTGAAAAAATTTCCTGTAACTAGTAAATCAGGGAACATTAATCCCTTGACCTGAGAGTTAACATTCGAAGTAAAAAATTACTTTTTATTGTAGTAAGATATGCATAACATAAAATTGCCCATTTAAACCATTTTTAAGTGTGCAATTCAGTGGCATTAAGTACATTCACAATATTGTGTAGCTATCACCACCTTCCATCTCCAGAACTTTTTCTCATCATCCCAACAGGAACTCTGTGCCCATAAACAAAATGTCCTCATTTCCCTCCCCTCAGTCCCTATAACCTCTATTATACTTTGTGTCTTTATGAATATGCCTATTCTAGGTACCTCGTGTAAGTGGAATCATGTTTAAAAATTGCATTTACATCATCTAAATATTGAAAACCAGATTGATAAATTAGAGGACAGAAATATCATGACTCTTAGTCCTCTTTTTCTTGTTTTCTTCTCTCCTTGTATTTAATAATATGGGAGGTAGGGTGACTGACAAGGATTCAGTAAGGGGAACTGGAAAGAAATCTGTATGTACAAATGGAGACACAGCCTTAGTGGTTGTTGTTCAGGGCAGTGTTTACATCCATCAATTGATTACACATGTATGAGAATCAGCTTAACATCCACTTTTCTCCCTCCTCCCACCTACTGCCCCTACCTCTTGTCTTTTCCTTCCCTTGTTTAGTATCAGTGAGAACTGTCACATGAACAGATAAAAGTGGCAAAATAAGGTGAATTCATTAGGTGGTGGTGAATAAGAAAAACAGCATGCCAGGGAATAATCAGAATTTCTACTTATTATGACTATTCTTTATACCAGTTCACTCAAACCAATTTAATAGGTGCTGAATGAACCATTACAGTCATTCAATGTACTCTTGAGCAGGTCACAAATCACAAGAACTTAAAATGGAACTCAGCCATCAGTTCCTGCCCTAAGGTGTCATCTTGTTTTAAGTCTTCTAAGTCAAGGAGTCTCCATTTTAAGTGAAACCTTTGCATTATCTATTCTCCCTGTTGAGGAAATATTCTCTTTGTTAATGTCATCCCATTATTCCTCATCACCTCTCCTTGTACTGGGTTGAATAATTTCTTTGCCTCCTTAGAAGTTAAACACTTCAAATATTTATAGGCTGTAACTTGAAAAGTTTTGGGATAATGGATCATGTTTCTACCTGAGGGATTCCTTCATTTTCCAAAATTACTGTAGGTGCAAAATCTTTAATCCTCCATTATTTCTGATTTCTCCAAGTTAAGCATCTTTGGATGGCAGCGAATTTAACTGACACCTCCAAGCTGCATTTTTAAGATAAAGACTATTCTTCCCTACCTTTAATATTTGAGCTTTCAAGAGAACAAGTTGGCTCTGTACTTTATGGCATAGGAAATGTGATTTGGCCAAAAAAATCATTAAGACCAAAGTGATGCAGCTGGCTCTGGAACTGGAATACAGGTAACTCTTATTATAAAACATTATTGCTAAAGCTTTACATTATTCAGTGAATGAGCACCTGTGAGTCATCAAATGAGAGAATAACCATGAAAGAGATTTGTAAAATATAAAATGTTATAAAAATAAAGTTTTATTAGCATTGATATGAATGGTGCCTGGTTGTTTGGATATTTGAAATTTTATTTATTTTATACTAAAACTTAAAAAGAGTAATAGTGTTGGATATTAATAAAATTTACTGCAAAGAAGATATCCTTTTACTTATAACATAAGTTCATCACAATGAACATTATTATTGTAATGTATTATTCACATTTACTGAAGGTTTACTCCATACCAGTTTATAGAGCTAAGTATTTTACAAAGATTAGATCAATTCCTACAGTATCTCTCTGAAGAAGGGCTTATTTCCCTAATGTACAAGTGGGCAATTTGGAGCTTACAAAGGTTATTACGTGATGTCTCTCTACTAATGTGAACTTGAATTCAGATCAATTCGATGGCAACATCTGAGTTCTTATCAGTACTTTCCTTTTCTGTGATATTGTGATGCCCTTCACTTATGAAAATACATCTACATTTTTGCCCTTAACTAGATGGGTACAGCTTCCAGGTTTTGTTTTCACATGAGCTTTAGGGAGTCTTGCTTCCTCTTTCACTGTCAGACTATGAGGTGTCCCATCTTCCTCCTATCTCTGTGGCCGTCCCTCCCTCTCCTTCTAATTAGATGCTGCAGGTCTTCTAAGGATTTAGAATCCAGATGAACATATGAAAATTGTGCAGCACATAAAAGTTAATATGCACTGAATGAGGGACTAGGAAGGCTGTCCTGAGTGAAACGGGCTATTGCACAAAGCTTCTGCTTTAAGCAGAGCAGCTATTGAGTATGCCGTGTATGCTGGAGGAGCAGTGTTCAGTGGAAATCGGACTAGAGGGTTTCTGTAGGCCTCACAATTTAGGCATTTTATGAATCCATGAATGAAATTCTTGTAAACATGCCAGAGTGGACTATTTGTTCATTGATTCACTAATTCTATTTTTTTTAATTGAGGTAGAGTTGATGTACAATATTTTGTAAGTTTCAGGTGTACAACCTAGTGAGTCACAATTTTTAAAGGTTATATTCCATTTATAGTTATTATAAAATATTGGTTATATTCCCTGTGTTGTAGCTTATTTATTTTATGCGTAATAGTTTTACCTCTTAATTCCTTACCCTTATAATGTCCCTCCTCCTTCTCTCTCCCCACTGGTAACCATTAGTTTTTCTCTATATCTATGAGTCTGTTTTTGTTTGGTTATATATGTGCATGTTTTATTTTTTAGATTCTACATATAAATGCTATCATACAGTATTTGCCTTTCTATGCCTATTAATTCTTTAGTTCAACACTTTATTGAAAACCTGTTCTGGCAGTCAAACATAGAGTGGTGAACAGGACAAAAGCAGTGACCTCAAAGAGGTCTCAAGGGGATGCAAGGGCTCAGACCACAAACACATGAATAACTGCTGAAGAAAAACACAAGCTGAGAATGTGATGCATGCCATGGGTCATGGAAGCCTCTCTGAAGTTAAAACATCGGAACTGAGTCTTGAATGACAAGAAGGAAGAGCTGTTCAGGCACTGAAAAGAAAGAGTGAAAAGGTCGTGAGGAAGGAACAAGCTGGGCTTCTTTAAGAAACAGAAGGTCAGTGCAACTGGATCTTGGAGAGGAAGGAGAAGGCAGAGACCAGATCACAGAGGGACTCAGAGTCCAGTTGCCATGACATAGAAGATTGGAAGATTTTAAGCTGTGAAGAGGCATGTCATGATTTACATTTTTAAAAGATAAACTTGGCCGCTATATGGAGGATGGGTTTTGTTACCATGTACAGCTTTCTAGGACCTATAAACAGCTTTGCTAAACTAAACTTTGATGAAGCCAATCATTTCATCTACCTTAAAAAAAAAAAAACTTCAAAAGAAGTTCACCCTGAGCTCACCTCAGGGAGCTCCATCTTCTCTTACATTCACAGTCTTTTTGTCTAATCGCCCTCACACTCAGCTTGGTAAAATCCTCATTTCCAAGCTGCCTAGACCAAGGGCAGAAGGATTTTAGCAATATTTTGTTCTCTATTCCTCAGGCATCCAACTTCCAGAGGGCACAAAGACTTTTCTGCCTCACCCTGAGCGCTGGTTCAATCCTCCCCATTTATTTATATTATATAAATAATATATTACATAATATAATTATACTATAGTAATATATTATACAAAATATTTATTCTTCTCTGATGCTAGAATCATTACCTTTGTAGTTTTGTTTCATTAGTTCAAAGTTTAGATGCCTTGTAAAATGCAAATGTCTTCAAGGGGACACTTAGCTTATCATCACTGGTCATTGTCACCTCAAATTGAGAATTAGTAATTGAGGGTTAGAGGGGAGGATGGGAAGAGCACCGAGGAGATCTGGACTCTACCAGGACTGGGGCAAGACCATATGGAGAGCACAGGGGCTCCAAAAATAAAAGCCTCTGAACTGACAAGTTGCTTGGCACTTCCACTCACTTTTGCTTTATTCTGGCTTTTTCTTCTGTCCAAATGTTAGCTCTTCTTTTTTTCTTCACCCTTCTCACCTTGTTGAGTGAGGAAGGTGTCTTTCGTTTTTGGAGAGAATTAAATGAAAGCTTGCTCAAGTTTATGTCTGACCCCAAAACAGTGGGATGGAGTTGGATTTCCAGAAAGCCACTCAGAACATCTCAATTAGCCAATATTTAGTGCAGCAAGAAACCATGTATCTCATGGAGTAAGGAATACCAGGAAAAGACTAATCCCTTTTTAAGGCTGAAACTTAATGTAGTGGAAAGAGCATTTTGTGAGACCTCTGGAGACCTGCTCTGCAGGACCAGCTCTAGCATTTACCTTTGTGGGACTCAGCTAGAAAGAGAGACTATTTCAGGGAATTCACAGTAAGGAGTCAATGAGTCAATTACCAGTGAATTAACCCTCACAAAATTCCTCAAATAACCAAATAAATCTCCAATATCCTATCTGGCAGTGGGAAGGCAAATCTCTACCTTCTAATAATCCACCACCCAATTTTGGCTGCATGAATTAAACTTCAATCGTGTGTGTGTGTGTGTGTACAAGCATGCACACAGTTTTAGTCACACATATGTATATTCACAAGTAAACATATGCATGTGATATATATATATACACATTCACATGTGTGTATATCTTCACACACAGGCAAACTTGTATGCATATATACACATAGGTGTGTGTAAGAGTGTACAAGTAAACCTGTATATTATGCATGAACGCATATGAGTTTGAATTTCTCTTTAGTGGGGACACTCCAGCTGTGACAGAGTCTAGTACTAGACCTACTGCCCACCAAATAACCATAAAACCTAGACAAATTATATCAAATAATTATTGGCAGATATTGGAGAATGATGAGGTGAAATG
The DNA here is from genome assembly GCF_005190385.1 of Monodon monoceros. Taxonomy (NCBI): domain Eukaryota; kingdom Metazoa; phylum Chordata; class Mammalia; order Artiodactyla; family Monodontidae; genus Monodon; species Monodon monoceros. The sequence goes on from NW_021703765.1 coordinate 27,319,179, forward strand.
CTGTGTCCCTTAAGAGGATGAAGGCATGGGAGATGAGAGCTATATTCACTCAGACTTTCTCCACAAGGATGTTTTCTGGGCTGTAATGCAGGGAAGAGGAGCCCAAGCAATGAAAAATGATCTTAATGGTCAAAGGAAGCAAAATTAGAGCCCTAACTGGAATTTTTGGAGCAGGCTGATAAAAAAGGATAAACCACAGAGAAAGCATTTCAAAAATCTGTGTGGAAATATTCCTTGGGTCCTAGGCCTACTCCTGGACTTGCACATGCAGCATGAGGCTTTAGGACACCTAGAAAATAGCATGCTGAGAGTTGAGAGCTGATCAGAAATTACCAAGATCCCAAAGGGGACAGCTGGAGTGGAGGTACTTTGGGCAACACTTTGAAAAACTAGAGATCTTTAAATGGCCAGAGCGTAGAAGTAAGGACCATGCCCTGAGAATAAGAGGAAACAAATCTGAAATAGGTCTGCTTTAATAAAGCTTTTACCAGGCTGAAAAGAATCAAGGGGATTCATCCTTGATTTAACCACCTACCAGAATAAAACTCAACTCCCTTTAGAAGATAACATAATCCGAACCTGTGTAAAACATTATTTTAAAGGTCCAGCACACCATCAAACTTTACTAAACATAAAATGAGACAGAAAAAAGTGACTAAGAATAGAGAGATAACAGGGACAATAGAGTTAAGAGCATCAAATCCAGAGATAATCTAGAAGTTGGAATTAACAGAAAAGGGCTTCAAAAAATGATGTTAAAGGAAATAGAGGGGGGAATTGAATGAAATGCATAAAAAAATAAAATATTTCAACAGAGAATCAGAACCTATGAAAAAGTCATTAAATTAATATTCTAGATGTACAAAATATAATATCTGAAATTGAATAGGTTTAACAGCAGATTGGACATAACAGAAAATAGGATTATTGAACCTTAAGAGAATGTATTAAAAAATACCCAAAATGAAGCATGGGAAGGAAAAACAATTAAAAGAACAGAACAGAAAGAAATGTGTGAGATGAATTAAACTATCTAACTTATATGTAATTGTAATCCTAGGAGAAGAAAAAGAAGGAATAGGAAAGGAATAATATTTGGGGGAAAAATGTCCAAGAGCTCTTTAATACTGATGAAATACACCTACCTACAGATTTAAGAAGCTCAGTGAACCATAAGTGGAAAAATATAAAAATGTCATACCTAGGCACCATACAGTCAAACTTCTGGAAACAAAGCTAAAGAGAAAATTTCCATAAAGAAAAATACTGATATGGAGGAGGAAGTTTAGTTTCTTTAACTAGCCTTTATATTCTGCCTTGCTACAAATCTTTGGCAAACCCTTTGACAATCTTAAATGCTTGTTACGATAAAATGGGAGAGCATATTATACTTTGGAAGTTACTCAAGAGCTCCCTCAATTTTCCTTCCTCCATAAATTCTAACCATTCCAGGTCCCCTGAGAGCTGTAAGAGAGCCAGGTATCTCTTTTTTGTTGTTCTCTCAATGTTTTATGTCTATAGATCGTGCCTCTCCATCTCAATGCTCAGTTCTTTAAAGATGCACGAACATTTCACACAGCTCCTTCAAAGCTTGTTGCAATGCTAGAATAAATTAAACTCTGTAGGAAATTTTGTTACATTGAATTAATTAAAGTGTAGAAGTTCTCACTTAAAAAGAAAGTATAAAGTTTGTAGATATTTTTTCACTCTTATAATCTATGCATTTTTTCAATCAATATTTGTAATGCCCCTTCTATGTGTGAAGCACTTGTATCTAAAAAATAATTTTCATTATTTCACAAATTTTCAAAATATACATAAAACAGGCCAAATAAATGCAAATTCAGTATCCTGCTAAACATTATTATCCATTTACAATAACTATTACACTTTTAAAATTTCAATACCTAAGTCTTCTATAATCAATTTCAAGTGCATGAATATGCAATAACTTTTTTTATAAAATCTGAGTTTAAATATTTGTTGTAGAGCCTTAATTTAAAATCTGACCCTCTTTTGAATGGAATGCCTTTATGAAATTTAATAAAACATGAAGGTCATAAAATGTATTAAACTATTGTACTTTTCATTTTTAATTCTGAACAGACAAGATTCAGAGAAAGAAGTTGCTTTCTTATTAGCAATACAGGCAAGCTGGGAGAGGATGATTTCTCTTCTTCAGGGCCCTCACCCTCAGGAAGATTCCTATCAACTAGTGTGGGAAAAACTGAGAATGAAAAGCCAAGGGACATCATACCAGATGACTCCCCAGGACCTTCAAGCCTGAAGATTCCATAACACATTCTCCTGTTGTGCAAGTGTGTCCAGAGAAATTTTAACAAATAGTGAGATCTCAGCTGCTTGCATTTAAAAGACCATCAACAACCATATGAAAGGTCAATAAGAAACAAATAGACTAACCAAAAGCAAGATGACCTCCTTGGAGCAGGACTGACCCATTTTTGAGACACAAGAGTTTGGGAGGGGACCCTGGGGAGGAAAAAATCATTATTGGCTTTAGCCTTTAAACTATATCTGTTCATCCTCTTTATCTGATTGTTTACAGTACAAGGTCACTTGATAGAGAGTTAATAAACACTAATTGAAGGAACAGATATACAGCCCTGTTCTGCCACATTTTTCTCATGAATATGATTCAAATCTAAAATGCTTCTGACAACAATTTTGGTCACTTGAAAAACAGTGGGTGTTTTGTTTTTTTGTTTTTTTTTCCCAACATCTTATAAATAAGTTCACTGAATAGCTCGGTTCTCAAACTTTGATTGTGACCCAAATTAAAGTTGCTGATGGTCTACAAAATGTCTTGGAAGCATCCCCAGAAAAAGAAACACTCCACTCTCCCTGTTCCCAGCCTCCAGGCCAACTGCAAAAGGGCAAGGAACATGGAGTCTTTACAAGGGGGAGTCCTGCTCTAGAGTGTTCTCCACTCACTCCTCCCAAACTGTGGTGAGAGTGTGGAGAAGGCAACAACCCTTCTCTTATTAGATTATCACCAGCTGCTCACACTTGGCTGGCAATGCCATCTTCACTTTTGGCCTGAGGTCTTGGAGATAGAAAAATGGTGAGGAAAGAAAGAAAAAAAGTATTAATACATGTGTTCATTAATTATTTATGGTGTGACAGGCATTGTTCAGTGGAATGTGAAGATGAGTCAGATACTGCTGTCACTGACTTGAAGGGATGACTTACCCTCTGGCAGAGAAGTGCACTGGCTACCTTCCATTTGTCCCTCCTGACTCACCAGCTACCTACTTCAGTGTCCCAGAAGACTGAGCACCACGGGCTATTTGAACAGGTCTGCTTGCCCTCTGCCTTATTTTTAGTTCAGTTAATGGGGAAGCTTGCAAAGAGGCAATGGATTGAAAGTGGAGAGAAGTTGGGGAATATTTATTCCCCTGGCTCCCTCCATGCTTATGTACCTAGGCTGGTTGCGTCCCTCAACTTATAACCACAGCTCAGCAATTCTCTCTCCTTATGCTCTTTGCTCCTTTTTGCTGAGAGGTGGTAGCACCACTTCTGTCACTAGATCCAAGATATTTCACTGTCAATCACATGTCACTATATCCTGCCCACACCTTTGAAAATAGTTCTTTTATTAGACTATCCTCACATTTCCAATTTTATTATACCATCTGTGATTGATACAAGGAATTTAGCTTACTAGCTATATGATCCTGGCCAAGTTATCTAACCTCTTTGTGTCTCATCTTCTGGACATGATAACATACATCTTGCACATCTATTTTGAGGATTAGAAAAGTGTATAGATACAGAGATTAAAGATGACAGATGACATGGAGTTTATCTCTCTCCATGGATGCATCAGGAATATATCTATAGATGAAACAATTCTCACAGAACACCAGCTGAAAACTAGCAGAAGACCTTGGACAGTGGAAAGGACTATAAAGATCCCTATATAACTGGGTAGGACGAGAAAAAAAAAGGGAGAAAGAGGAGGAGAGGAGGCGGGATGGGACCTGCACCCCAGAGGCGGGGGCGCTGAAGCAGAAGAGAGGTTCCCGAATTCGGGGAAACCCCCTCTCTAATGGGGAAATGCCCTCTCTAACGGGGGAATCGATTGGGACAGAAAGGAAGAATTTGAGGCTGTTGGAAGAGAGTGTAGAGGCCGATCGGTGGCAGACGGGACAGAGTGAGAAATAGACAGTCCGTACCTCGTCCCTATGTGCCCTGGACTAGGACCTGTGCCACAGGTGTGCAAGGGGGCTGGGAGCTGGGGCATGGGGTTTAGAGAACAGGCCCAGAGTGAGAACTGCTGTTGGCTGTGAGAAGACAGACTGAGGGGACCGAAGGGAGGAAATCCGCAGCAGGGAATGCCTACAGAGGAAGACCAGACGGCCACGGAAGTAGGGAGATACTGCTGAGTCACACGCAGGGGAGGAGCCACTATTTTAACTTCTCTCTCGCCACATACAGACGCCTGCCCACAAACAATAAAAGAAGCCTACTCAGGGCTGGCTCTCACCTGCCTGCTGCTGGGAGCTAGAAAAGGCCCTTGCTAGGGCCACGTCTCTTGTGCCTGTGGCAACTGGCTTCCCTGTGCATTTGGTGCCACCAGGGCTCCCGCGATCCAAGCAGCCATACCACCTCTGTGCCCTGTCCTCACTGGTGCAGGCCCAAGAGCTCCAAGGCAGCCTCAGGACTAGACTCCTGTGGGTGAACCATATGCAGAGGTGGGGATAAAACCAAAGCTGAACCCCAGGGATGGGGCGACTAAGAAATAAGATCAAAAATTTTTTCATCAGCTGTACAAACTGCAGATTAAATCCCCACGCTTAGCTATGTAGACCCTGCGTCTTTGGAATATCTGAGTAGACAATGAGTGTTCCCACAAATGAAAACGGTCTAGCTCTGGCAGCTGTAGACATTGGGGGCAAACAAACGGAGGAATTGGGCCAGATCAGAGTCTGAGGGGTCCCCACAAGGCCAACAGCAGATCCAGAGACCAGACCAGAGGCAAAGGAGGGCCTCTTGGGGAGATGGAGGTGGGCTGTGGCTCACGGCATGTGCAAGGACACTTTCAGCTGAGACCCCAGGAAAACATAATTATTACTATTAATTTTATTATGTTTTAATTAATTCTGTTGTTGGTTCTGTGTTTTAATTATTTTTTCTTTCTTTTTTTTAACATCTTTATTGGAGTATAATTGCTTTACTATGGTGTGTTACTTTCTGCTTTATAACAAAGTGAATCAGCTATACATATACATATATCCCCATATCTCCTCCCTCTTGCATCTCCCTCCTACCCTCCATATCCCACCAATCTAGGAGGTCATAAAGCACAGAGCTGTACTCCCTGTGTTATGCGGCTGCTTCCCACTAGCTATTTTACATTTGGTAGTATATATAAGTCTATGCCACTCTTGCTTCGTCCCAACTTACTCTTCCCCCTCCACGTGTCCTCAAGTCCATTCTCTACATCTGCATCTTTATTCCTGTCCGGTCCCTAAGTTCTTCAGAACAACTTTTTTCTTTTTTTTTTTTTTAAAATCCTTGTTGGAGTATAATTGCTTTACAATGGTGGGTTAGTTTCTGCTTTAAAGTGAATCAGTTATACATATACATATATCCCCATACCTCTTCCCTCTTGCATCTCCCTCCCATCCACCCTCCCTATCTCACCACTCTATTTTTTTTTTGATACTATATATATATATATATGTGTTAGCATATGGTATTTGTTTTTCTCTTTCTGACACACTTAACTCTGTATGACAGACTATAAGGCCTTCCACCTAAATACAAATAACTCAATTTTGTTTCATTTTATTGCTGAGTAATATTCCATTGTATATATGTACCACATCTTCTTTATCCATTCATCAGTAGATGGACACTTAGGTTCCTTCCATGTCCTGGCTATTGTAAATAGAGCTGAATGAATATTGTGGCACATGACTCTTTTCAAAATATGGTTTTTTCAGGGTATATGCCCAATAGTGGGATTGCTGGGTCGTATGGTAGTTCTAGTTTTATATTTTTTAAGCAACACTGTCCTCCATATTGGCTGTATCAATTTACATTCCCACCAACAGTGCGAGAGGGTTCCCTTTTCTTCACACCCTCTCCAACATTGATTGTTTGTAGATTTTTTGATGAAGTCCATTCTGACTGGGGTGAGGTGACACCTCATTGTAATTTTGGTTTGCATTTCTATAATGATTCATAACGTTGAGCATCCTTTCATGTGTTTGTTGGCAATCTGTATATCTTCTTTGGAGAAATTTCTGTTTAGGTCTTCTGTCCATTTTTGGATTGGGTTGTTTGTTTTTTTGATATTGAGCTGCTTGTAAATTTTGGAGATTAATCCTTTGTCAGTTGCTTCATTTGCAAATATTTTCTCCAATACTAAGGGTTGTCTTCTTGTCTTGCTTATGGTTTCCTTTGCTGTGCAAAACCTTTTAAGTTTCATTAGGTCCATTTTGTTTATTTTTGTTTTTATTTCCATTTCTCTAGGAGGTGGGCCAAAAAGGATCCTGCTAAGATTTATGTCATAGAGTGTTCTATGTTTTCCTCTTGGAGTTTCATAGTGTCTGGCCTTACATTTAGGTCTTTAATCCATTTTGAGTCTACTTTTGTGTATTGTGTTAAGGAGCGTTCTAAATTCATTCTGTTACATGTAGCTGTCCAGTTTTCCCAGCACCATTTATTGAAGAGGCTATCTTTTCTCCATTGTATATTCTTGCCTCCTTTATCAAACATACGGTAACCATATGTTCGTGGGTTTATCTCTGCACTTTCTATCCCATTCCATTGATCTATATTTCTGTTTGGGGGCCAGTACCATACTGTCTTGATTACTGTAGCTTTGTACTATAGTCTGAAGACAGGGAGCCTGATTCTTCCAGCTCCGCTTTTTTTTCCCAAGATTCCTTTGGCTACTCAGGGTCTTTAAGGTTTACATACAAATTGTGAAAAATATTTTTCTAGTTCTGTGAAAAATGCCATTGGTAATTTGATAGGGATTGCATTGAATCTGTAGATTGATTTGGGTAGTATAGTCATTATCACAATGTTGATTCTTCCAATCCAAGAACTTGGTATATCTCTCCATCTGTTTGTATCATCTTTAATTTATTTCATCAGTGTCTTACAGTTTTCTGCATACAGGTCTTTTGTCTCCTTAGGTGGGTTTATTCCTAGGTATTTTATTCTTTTTGTTGCAATGGTAAATGGGAGTATTTCCTTAATTTCTCTTTCAGATTTTTCATCATTAGTGTATAGGAATGCAACAGATTTCTGTGCCTTAATTCTGTATCATGCAACTTTACCAAATTCATTGATTAGCTCTAGTAGTTTTCTGGTAGAGTCTTTAGGATTCTCTATGAATGGTATCTTGTCATCTGCACACAGTGACAGCTTTACTTCTTCTTTTCCAATTTGTATTCCTTTTATTTATTTTTCTTCTCTGATTGCTGTGGATGAAACTTCCAAAACTATGTTGAATAATAGTGGTAAGAGTGAGCAAACTGGTCTTGTTCCTGATCTTAGTGGAAATGGTTTTTCACTTTCACTTTTTCACCATTGAGAACAATGTTGGCTGTGGGTTTGCCATATATGGCCTTTATTATGTTGAGGTAAGTTCCTTCTATGCCTACTTTCTGGAGGGTTTTTCTCATAAATGGGTGTTGAACATTGTTGAAAGATTTTTCTGCATCTATTGAGATGATAATATGGTTTTTATCTTTCAATTTGTTTATATGGTGTATCACATTGATTGTTTTGCCTATATTGAACAATGCTTGCATTCCTGGGATAAAACCCACTTGATCGTGGTGCATGATCCTTTTAATGTGCTATTAGATTACGTTTGCTAGTATTCTGTTGATGATTTTTTGCATCTATGTTCATCAGTGATATTGGCCAGTTGTTTTATTGCTTTGTGACATCTTTGTCTGATTTTGCTATCAGGGTGATGATGGCCTCGTAGAATAAGTTTGGGAGTGTTCCTCCCTCTGCTATATTTTGGAAGAGTTTGAGAAGGATAGGTGCTCGCTTTTCTCTAAATATTTGATAGAAGTCACCTGTGAATCCATCTGGTCCTGAGCTTTTGTTTGTTGGAAAATTGTAAAACACAGTCTCAATTTCATTGCTTGTGATTTGTCTGTTTACATTTTATATTTTTTCCTGGTTCAGTATAAGAAAGTTGTGCTTGTCAAAGAATTTGTCCACTTCTTCCAGGTTGTCCATTTTATTGGCATAGAGTTGCTTGTAGTAATCTCTCATGATCCTTTGTATTTCTGCAGTGTCAGTTGTCACTTCTCCTTTTTCATTTCTAATTCTATTGATTTGATTCTTCTTCCTTTTTTTTCTTGATGAGTCTAGCTAATGGTTTATCAATTTTGTTTATCTTGTGAAGAACCAGCTTTTAGTTTTATTGATCTTTGCTATTGTTTCCTTCATTTCTTTTTCATTAATTTCTGATCTGATATTTATGATTTCTTTCCTTCTGCTAACGTTGCAGTATTTTTGTTCTTCTTTCTCTAATTGCTTTAGGTGTAAGGTTAGGTTGTTTATTTGAGATGTTTCTTGTTTCTTGAGATAAGAGTGTATTGCTATACACTTCCCTCTTAGAACTGCTTTTGCAGCATCCCATAGGTTTTGTTTTGTCCTGTTTTCATTGTCATTTGTTTCTTCCTATTTTTTTTATTTCTGCTTTGATTTCTTCAGTGATCTCTTGGTTATTAAGTAGTGTATTGTTTAGCTTCCATGTGTTTGTATATTTTACATATTTTTCCCTGTAATTGATATCTAGTCTCATAACATTGTTGTCGGAAAAGATACTTGATATGATTTCAATTTTCTTAAATTTACCAAGGCTTGATTTGGGACCAAAGATATGATCTAGCTTGGAGAATGTTCCATGAGCACTTGAGAAGAAAATGTATTCTGTTCTTTTTGGATGGAATGTTCTATAAATATCAATTTAGTCCATCTTGTTTAATGTGTCATTCAAAGCTTGTGTCTTCTTATTTATTTTCATTTTGGATGATCTGTCCATTGGTTAAAGTGGGGTGTTAAAGTCCTCTACTATGATTGTATGACTGTCGATTTCCCCTTTTATGGCTGTTAGCATTTGCCTTATTACTTGAGGTGCCAGTATGTTGGGTTCATAAATGTTTCCGATTGTTATATCTTCTTCTTTGATTGATCCCTTGATCATTATATAGTGTCCTTCTTTGTCCCTTCTAATAGTCTTTCTTTTAAGGTCTATATTCTCTGATATGAGAATTGCTACTCCAGCTTTCTTTTGATTTCCATTTGCATGGAATATATTTTTTCATCCCCTAACTTTCAGTCTGTATGTGTCCGTAAGTCTGAGGTGCATCTCTTGTACACAGCATATATAAGGGTTTTATATTTGTATCCATTCAGCCTGTCTATGTCTTTTAGTTAGAGAATTTAATCCATTTACATTTAAGGTCATTATCATTATGATTGTTCCTATTACCATTTTCTTAATTGTGTTTGGTTTGTTATTGTAGGTCTTTTCCTTCTCTTGTGTTTCCTGCCAAGAGAAGTTCCTTTCCCATTTGTTTTAAAGCTGGTTTGGAGGTGCTGAATTCTCTTACCTTTTTCTTGTCTGTAAAATTTTTAATTTCTCTGTCGAATCTGAAAGAGATCCTTGCTGGGTAGAGTAATCTTGCTTATAGTTTTTTCCCTTTCATCACTTTAAATATGTCCTGCCACCCCCTTCTGACTTGCAGAGTTTCTGCTGAAAGATCAGCTGTTAACCTTATGGGGTTTCCCTTGAGTGTTAGTTGTTGTTTTTCCTTTGTTGCTTTTAATAATATTTCTTTGTCTTTAATTTTTGATAGTTTGATTAATATGTGTCTTGGCTTGTTTCTCATTGTATTTATCCTCTATGGGACTCTGCACTTCCTGGACTTGACTGACTATTTCCTTTCCCATGTTGGGAAATTTTCAACTATAATCTCTTCAAATATTTTCTCAGTCCCTTTCTTTTTCTCTTCTTCTTCTGGAACCCCTATAATTCAGATGTTGGTGCATTTAATGTTGTCCCAGAGGTCTCTGAGACTGTCCTCAATTTTTTTCATACTTTTTTCCTTGTTCTGCTTTGTGGTATTTATTTCCACTATTTTATCTTCCAGGTCACTTATCCGTTCTTCTGCTTCATTTATTCTGCTATTGATTCCTTCTAGAGAACTTTTAATTTCATTTATTGTTTTGTTCATCCTTGTTTCTTTGCTCCTTAGTTCTTCTAGGTCCTTGTAAAACTTTTCTTGTATTTCCTCCATTCTATTTGCAAGATTTTGGATCATCTTTACTATCATTACTCTGAATTCTTTTTCAGGTAGTCTGCCTATTTCCTCTTCATTTGTTTGGTCTGGTGGGTTTTTACCTTGCTCCTTCATCTGTGCGTTTCTATGCTTTCTCATTTTGCTTAAATTACTTTGTTTGGGGTCTCCTTTTTGCAGGCTGCAGGTTCATAATTCCCATTGTTCTTGGTGTCTGACCCCAGTGGCTAACGTTGGTTCAGTGGGTTGTGTAGGTTTTCTTGTGGAGGGGACTGATGCTTGTGTTCTGGTGAATGAGGCTGGATCTTGTGGTTCTGCTGGACAGAACCACATCCAGTAATGTGTTTTGTGGTGTCTGTGACCTTATTATTGTTTTAGGCAGCCCCTCTGATAATGGGTGGGGTTGTGTTCCTGTCTTACTTGTTGTTTGGCATAGGGTATCCAGCACTGTAGCTTGCTGGTCATTGAGTGGACCTGGGTTTTAGCATTGAGAAGCTGGGTCTTAGTGTTGAATGGAGATCTGTGGGAGAGCTTTCACCGTTTGATATTACGTGGAGCCAGGAGGTCTCTGATAGACCAATGTCCTGAAATCGGCTCTCCTACCTCAGAGGCACAGGCCTGACACCTGCCTGGAGCACCAAGATCGTGTCAGCCACACAACTCCAAACTCCAGAACTCCACACTCCAGATGCACTCCTTTCAACATGCTGACTCTCCCCTTCCCCGCAGGTCCTCTGTTTGTTTTAGTTTTAGTTTAGCTTTGTTTTGTTTTATCCTTTGGGGGTCTTCATGTTCTATAACACAGTTTTAATTTTTATAATATATATTTCTATTTTTACATTGCTTTTCTGTTGTTCTGTGTTCTCGTCCCTTATTTTTTTCTTCTTTTCCTTTAACTTTTATTTTCCATATTTCCATTTCTACTTTTCTTCTCTGTTGTTCTGTTTCCCTTTTTAATTTATTTCATTATTTTGTGAAATAATTTTTATCAGTTTTTTTCTGTTTCCTTGCCTTAATCTTCACTTGGCACACTGCTTTGGTTTTGTTTTTTTGTTAGTTTTGTTCCAATTCACTTGATTTTGTTTTTGAGTTCTACTATTTGCCTGGTTCTTCTCTTGTTTTTGTTTTGTTTGGTTCTGCTTTTGTTTCTTTTGCATGTGTGTGTTTCCTTGTTTCTGTTTTTGTTTGTTTGATTTTGTTTTTACCATTTCTCTGGGGTTTTGTTTGTCTTTTTTTTTCTTTAATATATTTCTATTTTTTATATATACTTCTGTTTCTACATTGCTTTTTGTTATTCTGTCTTGTTTCCCATTTCTCTATTTCCTGTTCTTTATTTTTTTAATCATTTTTACTAGTTTTGTTTCTTTGATTCATTCTTCAGTTGGCCCTCTGCTTTTGTTTTGCCTCTTGTTTCTGTGTTTTCATCAGTTTTCTTTTCAATTGTTTGATTTCGTTCTTCAGTTCTTTTGTTTGTCTGGTTGTTCTTTTGCTTTATGATTTATTTGGTTCTGTTTTTGTTTCTTTTGTGTGTGTGTGTGTGTATCCTTGATTCTGTTTTTGTTGGTTTGATTTTACTTTTTACCCTTTGAGGTTTTGTTAGTCTTTTTTTCTTTTTATTAATCCCCTATACTGCCAGGGCGAGTAACTTGTGGGGTGCTTGTTCCTAGACCTGAAGTTGGGCCTGAGGCTCTGGGGTGGGAACACTGAGTCCAGGAAGCTGGACCACTAGAGAACTCCTGGCCACAGGGAAGATTAATCACTGACTGCTCTCACGGAGGCCTCTATCTGAATCCAAGATCTGGCTACACCCAATAGTCAGCAGCTCCCAGCACTGGACGCTTCACACCAAACAACAAGCAAAACAGGAACACAAACCCACCCATCAGCACACAGACTACCTAAAGTCATACTAAGCTCACAGACACCCCAAAACACAGCACCTGACATGGCCCTGCTCATCAGAGGGAAAAGACTCAGCTCCACCCACCAGAACGCAGGCACCACTGCCTCCCATTAGGAGGCCTATGCAAGTCACTGGACCAACCTCACTACAGGGGGGAGAGAACAGAAGCAAGAGGAGCTACAACCTGGCTTCCTAGGGAAATATGACCTCAAATACTGTAAATTAAACAAAATGAGAAGACAGAGAAATATCTTACAGGCAAAGGAGAAAGATAAAAACCCACAGGACAAAAGAAGTGAAAAGGAAATATGCAAAGTACCTGAAAAAGAATTCAGAGTAATGATAATAAAGATGATGCAAATTCTTGAATACAGAATAGAGAAAATACAGCAATCGTTTAAAAAGGACCTAGAAAAAGTAAAGAGCAAACAAACAGTCATAAACAACACAATAACCGAAATTAAAAATACTCTAGAAGGAATCAATAGCAGAATAAATGAGGCCAAAAATGGATAACTGAGCTGGAAGATAGAATGGTGGAAATAACTGCTGCAGAGCAGAATAAAAGGAAAAGAATGAAAAGAGTGGAGGACAGTCTCATAGACTTCTGGGACAACATGAAACACAAAAACATTTGAATTATAGGTGTAGCAGAGAAGAGGAAAAAAAGAAAGGGTTTAAGAAAATATTTGTAGATATTATAGTAGAAAACTTCCCAACATGGGAAAGGAAATAGTCAATAAAGTCCAGGAAGCACAGAGAGTCCCATACAGGATAAATCCAAGGAGAAACATGCCAAGACACATATTAATCAAACTAAAAAATAAAGACAAAGAAAAAATATTAGAAGCATCAAGGGAAAAGAAACAAATAACATACAAGGGAATCCCCATAAGGATAACAGCTGATCTTTCAGCAGAAACTCTGCAAGTCAGAAGGGGGTGACAAGATACATTGAAAGTGATGAAAGGGAAAAACCTACAACCAAGATTACTCTACCCAGCAAGGATGTCATTCAGATTTGATGAAGAAATCAAAATACTTAAAGAAAAACAAATGTTAAGAGAATTCAGCACAATCAAACCAGCTTTACAACAAATGCTAAAGGAACTTCTCTAGCCAGGAAACACAAGAGAAAGAAAAGACCTATAAAAGCAACCCCAAAATAATTAAGAAAATGGTAATATGCTGATTCAAAAATAAAACCCATATATATTGTGTCTACAAGAGACCCACTTCAGACACAGGGACACATACACACTGAAAGTGAGGGGATGGAAAAAGATAGTCCATGCAAATGGAAATCAAAAGAAAGCTGGTGTAACAATTCTCTTATGAGACAAAATAGACTTTAAAGAATATTACAAGAGACAAAGAAGGACACTTCATAATGATCAAGGGATCAATCCAAGAAGAAGATATAACAGCTGTAAATATTTATGCACCCAACATAGGAGCACCTCAATATATAAGGCAAATGCTAACAGCCATAAAAGGGGAAATTGACAGTAACACAATCATAGTAGGGAACTTTAACACCCCACTTTCACCAATGGACATATCATCCAAAATGAAAATAAATAAGGAGACACAAGATTTAAATGCTACATTAAACAAGACAGACTAAATTAATATTTATAGGATATTCCATCCAAAAAGAACAGAATACACTTCTTCTCAAGTTCTCATGGAACATTCTCCAGGATAGATCATGTCTTGGGTCCCAAATCAAGCTTTGGTAAATTTAAGAAAATTGAAGCCTTATCAAGTATCTTTATGACAACAATGCTATGAGACTAGATATCAATTACAGGAAAAAATCTGTAATCAATACAAACACATGGAGGCTAAACAATACACCACTTAATAACCAAGAGATCACTGAAGAAATCAAAGAGTAAATGAAAAGATACCAAGAAACAAATGACAATGAAAACACGATGATGCAAAAGCTATGTGATGAGCAAAAGCAGTTCTAAGAGGGAAGTTTATAGCAATACAATCATACCTCAAGAAACAAGAAACATCTCAAATACACAGGCTAGACTTACAGCTAAAGCATTAGAGAAAGAAAAATAAATAAAACCCCATAGTTAGCAGAAGGAAATAAATCATAAAGATCAGATCAGAAATAAATGAAAAAGAAATGAACGATACAGTAGCAAAAATCAATAAAACTAAACGATGGTTCTTTGAGAAGATAAACAAAATCGATAAACCATTAGCCAGACTAATCAGGAAAAAAAGAAGACTCAAATCACTAGAAGTAGAACAAGAAAGGAGAAGTAACAACTGACAGCACAGAAATACAAAGGTTCATGAGAGACTACCACAAGCAAGTATATGTCAATAAAATGGACAACCTGGAAGAAATGGAAAAACTCTTAGAAAAGTAAAACCTTCCAAGACTGAACCAGGAAGAAATAGAAAATATGAACAGACCATTCACAAGCACTGAAATTGTGCTTAAATATCTCCCAACAAAAAACAGTCCAGAGTCAGATGGCTTCACAGGTGGATTCTATAAAAGATTTAGGGGAGAGCTAACACCTATTCTTCTCAAACTCTTCCAAAATATAGCAGAGAGAGGAATACTCCATAACTCATTCTATGAGACCACCATCACCCTTATACCAAAACCAGAAAAAGATATCAAAAAACAGAGAATTCCAGGCCAGTATCACTGTGGTGAACTTAGATGCCAAAATCCTCAACAAAATACTAGCAAACCAAATCCAAAAGCACTTTAAAATGATCATGCACCATGATAAAGTGCAGTTTATCCCAGTAATGTAAGGATTCTTCAATATACGCAAATCAAACAATGTGTTACACTATATTAAAAAATTGAAGGATAAAAAACATATGCTTATCTCAATAGATGCTGAAAAACTTTCAAAAAAATTCAACACCCATTTAGGATGAAAACTGTGTAGAAAGTGTCCATAGAGGGAACCTACCTCAACATTATAAAAGCCATATATGACAAACCCACAGCCAACATCATTCTCAGTGGTGAAAAACTGAAAGCATTTTCTCTAAGTTCAGGAACAAGACAAAGGTGCCTGCTCTCACCGCTATTATTCAACATAATTTTGGAAGTTTTAGCCATGGCAACAAGAGAAGAAAAAGAAATAAAATTATTCCGAACTGACAAAAAAGAAGTAAAGCTCTCACTGTGTGCTGATGACATGATACTATACATAGAAAATCCTGAAGATGCCACCAAAAAACTACTAGATCTAATCGATGAATTTCGTAAAGTAGCAGGATACAAAATTAATGCACAGAAATCTCTTGCATTCTTATACACAAACAACAAAGAGTCAGAAAGAGAAATTAAGGAAACATTTCCACTTACCATTGCAAAAGAATGAATAAAATTCCTAGGAATAAACCTACTTAAGGAAACAAAAGACCTGTGCACAGAAAACTATAAGACACTGATTAAAGAAATGAATGATGATACAAACAGAAGGAGAATTTTACTATGTTCTTGGATTGAAAGAATCAACATGGTGAAATGACTATACTACTCAAAGCAATCTACAGATTCAATGAAATCCCTATTAAATTACCCATGGCATTTTTCACAGAACTAGAACAAAAAATTTTACAATTTGATGGAAACACAAAAGACCCCAAATAACAAAAGTAATCTTGAGAAAGAAAAATGGAACTGGAGGAATCAGGCTTCCTGACTTCAGACTATACTATAAAGCTACAGTAATCAAGACAGTATGGTACTGACAGAAGAACAGAAATATAGTTCAGTGGAAGAGAATAGAAAGCCCAGAGTTAAATCCATGCACCTATGGTCAACTAATCTATGACAAAGGAGGCAAGGATATTCAATGGAGAAAAGACAGTCACTTCAATAAGTGGTGTTGGGAAAACTGGGCAGCTACATGTAAAAGAATGAATTTAGAACACCCCCTAACACCATAAACAAAAATAAACTCAAAATGGATTAAAGACCTAAATGTAAGGCCAGACACTATAAATCTCTAAGAGGAAAACATAGGCAAACACTCTATGACATAAATCACAGCAGAATCATTTTGACCCACCTCTTAGAGTAATGAAATTAAAAACAAAAATAAACAAATGGGACTAATGAAACTTAAAAGCTTTTGCACAGCAAAGGAAACCATAAACAAGATGAAAAAACAACTCTCAGAATGGAGGAAAATATTTGCAAATGAAGCAACTCACAAAGGATTAATCTCCAAAAATATACAAGCAGCTCATGCAGCTCAGAATCAAAAAACACAAATAACCCATTCCAAAAATGGGCAGAAGACCTAAATAGACATTTCTCCTAAAAAGATATACACATTGCCAACAAACAATGAAAGGATGCTCAACATCACTAATCATTAGAGAAATGCAAATCAAAACTACAATGAGATATCACCTCACACCAGTTAGAATGGGCATTATCAGAAAATCTACAAACAACAAATGCTGGAGAGGTGTGGAGAAAAGGGAACCCTCTTGCACTGTTGCAGGGGATGTCAATTGATACAGCCACTATGGAGAACAGTATGGAGGTTCCTTAAAAAAACTAAAAATAGAACTGTCTTATGACCCAGCAATCCTACTACTGGGCATATACCAAGATAAAAACATAATTCAAAAGATACGTGTACCCCAAAGTTCATTGCAGCACTATTTACAATAGCCAGTACAGGGAAACAACCTAAATGTCCATCAACAGAGGAATGGATAAAGAAGGTGTGGCACATATATACAATGGAATATTACTCTGCCATAAAAAGGATCGAAATTGAGTTATTTGTAATGAGGTGGATGGAGCTATAGTCTGTCATACAGAGTGAAGTAAGTCAGAGAAAAACAAATACCATATGCTAATGCATAATATGGAATTTTAAAATATGGTACTGATGAACGTAGTGGCAGGGTAGGAATAAAGACGCAGATGTAGATAGTGGACTTGAGGACAGGGGGAGGGGAAGTTGGGATGAAGTGAGAGAGTAGCATCGACAAATATACACTACAAAATGTAAAATAGATAGCGAGTGGGAAGCTGCTACATAGCACAGGGAGATCAGCTCGATGCTTTATGATGACCTAAAGAGGTGGGATATGGAGTGTGAGAGGGAGGCTCAAGAGGAGGGGATATGGGATATATGTATACATATAGCTGATTCACTTTGTTGTACAGCAGAAACTAACACAACATTGTAAAGCAATTATACTCCAATAAAGATGAAAAAAAAAGAAAAGTATATAAAGTGTCCAACACACAGTACCATCCAGTGACTTTGTTCATTGGAGTTAGTCATATTCAAGTATATGTGTTTAGCACAAAAAGAGAGAGGAAGAGAAGAAAATAAAGGAGGGGGGGCAATGAGAGAGAGTGTGCAACATTAAGCTCATTAAGCTACATAATTTGGTGATTCTATAACCCATTTCCCTTAATTAGTGTCTGTCTCAGACTGACCTCAGTTCTCATATGAGCCTAATTATGTGAGAATCTTCCCATGCTGACTGGAATTTTGCTGCTCGAAGATTTGTATTTTGTATTGTACATGACCCCTAAAGAGAAGCCAACCACTTCTCTATGTTCAGCCAAGGAACAGCTCTCTGGTGGAAAAACTGGCTGAATCAGATTTATTAAGAAGTTGTAAGCTGGTCCTCAGCATGGTGCTTCTTAAGGGATTTCAAGATAATTTTGATTTTGAATCATATTTTCTGGCTTATAAACCATTCCTCAGATAGAATAGCTCTCCAATGTAAGTGTTCGATCACACGGAGCTGCCACTCTACCTTAACTTGTTCACATGCTGGACTCTACCACCAGGCTCCTGCCCCCTCTTTGTCCTTGTAGATCCAATTCCTAGCATAGGTCCTTGCACAAAATAGATACTCAGTACATATTTACTGAACAAATTAGTAGAAACATGAAAGAGTAGAGCCAGACCACAAAATGCTTTACAAGATCATCAATGCCTAGGAAACATTTATTTCCCCCACCTCCTCCAAGTGGAGAACTGAAATGCATGGTTGGTCCGGGAAAGCCAGTGGTTATTTGGATGCTCACTTAAAGTTGAAATGTGGGTGCTTCAGTTCACTGGAGCTCACGGATGGGAACTGGAGGTTTGGAGATTCACATATGTGAATGAGCCTCATTCCTGTGGCTACTCTGCTATATACATTAAGTAGATTTCATAAAGCTAAGCTTGTTGGCCTCTCCAATTCCTTGATTTGTTTTTAAACAGAAGACATCATACACTACTGTTTGATTTCTTGTTAGCGTCATATAAGTAGCCTGAGGTGGGTATTGCAGCATTGGTATAAATGAGGTGATATGAAAGGGAAGTGATGCAGCTCTGGGTTCAGCCCATATGTCCTCTATCTCTTCAAAAGTGACCTTTTTTTAAATTTATTTTTTTGAATTTTATTTTATTTATTTTTTATGCAGCAGGTTCTTATTAGTTATCCATTTTATACATATTAGTGTATATATGTAAACCCCAATCTCCCAATTCATCACACCACAACCCCCCCACTGCTATTTTTTCCCCTTGATGTACATATGTTAGTTCTCTACATCTGTGTCTCTATTTCTGCCCTGCAAACTGGTTCATCTGTACCATTTTTCTAGGTTCCACATATATGCGTTAATATGCGATATTTGTTTTT
Organism: Monodon monoceros; assembly: GCF_005190385.1. Lineage (NCBI taxonomy): Eukaryota > Metazoa > Chordata > Mammalia > Artiodactyla > Monodontidae > Monodon > Monodon monoceros. The sequence continues at coordinate 27,338,055 of NW_021703765.1, forward strand.
CTTTTTCTGACTTACTTCACTTTGCATGACAGTCTCTAGATACATTCATGACTCTACAAATGACCCAATTTCATTCCTTTTTATAGCTGAGTAATATTCCATTATATATATGAACCACATCATCTTTATCCATTCATCTGTCGATGGGCATTTAGGTTGCTTCCATGACCTGGCTATTGTAAATAGTGCTGCAATGAACATTGGGGTGCATGTGTCTTTTTGAATTACGGTTTTGTCAGGGTATATGCCCAGTATAACCAGTGGTCAGGGTATATTCCCAGTGGGATTGCTGGGTCATAGGGTAACACTATTTTTAGTTTTTTAAGGAACCACCATACTCTTCTCCACAGTGGCTGTAACAATTCACATTCCTACCAACAGTGCAAGAGGGTTCCCTTTTCTCCACACCCTCCCCAGCATTTCTTGTTTGTAGATTTTCTGATAATGCCTATTCTAACTGGTGTGAGGTGATATCTCATTGTAGTTTTGATTTACATTTCTCTAATAATTAGTGATGTTGAGCAGCTTTTCATGTGCTTCATGGCCAACTGTATGTCTTCTTTGGAGAAATGTCTATTTAGGTCTTCTACCCATTTTTTGATTGGGTTGTTTGCTTTTTAATATTGACCTGCATATGCTGTTTATATATTTTGGAGATTAATCTTTGTTGATGCATTAGCAAATATTTTCTCCCATTCTGAGGGTTGTCTTTTTGTCTTGCTTATGGTTTCCTTTGCTTTGCAAAAGCTTTTAAGTTTCATTAGGTCTCATTTGTTTATTTTTATTTTTATTTCCATTACTCTAGGAGGTGGGTCAAAAAAGTTCTTGCTGTGATGTATGTCAAAGTGTGTTCTGCCTATGTTTTCCCCCATGAATTTTATAGTGTCCAGTCTTCTTTTAGGTCTGTAATCCATTTTGAGCTTATTTCAGTATATAGTGTTAGGGAGTGTTCTAATTTCATTCTTTTACATGTAGCTGTGAAGATTTCCCAACACCACTTATTGAAGAGACTTTTTCTCCATTGTATGTCCTTGCCTCCTTTGTCATAGATCAGTTGACCATAGGTGCATGGGTTTATCTCTGGGTTTTCTATCCTGTTCCATTGATCTATATTTCTGTTTTTCTGCCAGTACCATATCGTCTTGATTACTATAGCTTTGTACTATAGTCTGAAGTCAGGGAGTCTGATTGTTCCAGCTCCGTTTTTTTCCCTCAAGCCTGCTTTGGCTATTTGGGGTCTTTTGTGTCTCCATACAAATTTTAAGATTTTTTGTTCTAGTTTCTAAAACATGCCATTGGTAATTTGGTAGGGATTGCACTGAATTTGTAGATTACTTTGTGTAGTATAGTCATTTCCACAATATTGATTCTTCCAATCCAAGAACATGGTATATCTCTCCATCTGTTTGTTATCATCTTTAACTTAGTCATCAGTGTCTTATAGTTTTCTGCATACAGGTCTTTTGTTTCCTTAGGTGGGTTTATTCATAGGTATTTTATTCTTTTTGTTGCAATGGTAAATGGGAGTGTTTCCTTAATTTCTCTTTCAGATTTTTCATTATTACTGAACAGGAATGCAAGAGATTTCTGTGCATTAATTTTGTATCCCACAACTTTACCAAATTCATTGATTAGCTGTATTAGTTTTCTAGTGGAATCTTTAGGATTTTCTCTATGTATAGTATCATGTCATCTGCAAAGACTGACAGTTTTACTTCTTCTTTTCCAATTTGTATTCTTTTTATTTCTTTTTCTTCTCTGATTGCCATGGCTAGGACTTCCAAAACTAAGTTGAATACGAGTGGCAAGAGTGGACATCCTTGTCTTGTTCCTGACCTTAGGGAAAACGTTTTCAGTTATTCACCATTGAGAATGATGTTTACTGTGGGTTTGTCGTATATGGCCTTTATTACGTGGAGATAAATTCCCTCTATGCCCACCTTCTGGTGAGTTTTTATATAAATCGGTGCTGAATTTTGTCAAAAGCTTTTTCCGCATCTACTGAGATGATCATATGGTTTTTATTCTTCAATCTGTTAATATGGTGTATCACATTGATTGATTTGTGTATATTGAAGAATCCTTGCATCTCTGGGATAAATCTCACTTGATCATGGTGTATGATCCTTTTAATGTGTTGTTGGATTCTGTTTGTTAGTATTTTGTTGAGGATTTTTGCATCTATATTCATCAATGACAATGGTCTATAATTTTCTTTTTTTGTAGTATCTTTGTCTGGTTTTGGTATCAGGGTGATGGTGGCCTCATAGAATGAGTTTGAGAGTGTTCCTTCCTCTGCAAATTTTTGGAAGAGTTTGAGAAAGATGTGTGTTATCTCTTCTCTCAATGTTTGATAGAATTCACTTGTGAAGCCATCTGTTCCTGGACTTTGTTGGAAGATTTTTAATCACAGTTTCAATTTCATTACTTTTGATTGGTCTGTTCATATTTTCTATTTCTTCCTGGTTCAGTCTTGGAAGGTTAAACCTGTCTAAGAATTTGCCAGTTTCTTCGAGGTTGTCCATTTTATTCACATAGAGTTGCTTGTAGTAGTCTCTTAGGATGCTTTGTATTTCTGCGGTGTCTGTTGTAACTTCTCCTTTTCCATTTCTAATTTTATTGATTTGAGTCCTCTCCCTATTTTCCTTGATGAGTCTGGCTAATGATTTATCAAGTTTGTTTATCTTCTTAAAGAACCAGCTTTTAGTTTTATAGACCTTTGTTATTGTTTTCTCTATTTCATTTATTTCTGCTCTGTTCTTTATGATTTCTTTCCTTCTACTAACTTTGGGTTTTGTTTGTTCTTCTTTCTCTAGTTCCTTTAGGTGTAAGGTTAGATTGTTTATTTGAGATTTTTCTTGTTTCTTGAGGTAGGCTTGTTGCTATAAACTTCCTTCTTAGAACTGCTTTTGCTGCAACCCATAGGTTTCAAATCATCGTGTTTTCATTGTAATTTGTTTCTAGGTATTTTTTGATTTCCTCTTTGATTACTTCAGTGATCTCTTGGTTATTTAACAATGTATTGTTTAGCCTCCGTGTATTTGTGTTTTCTACGTTTTTTTCCGCTGTAACTGATTTCTAATCTCATAGCTTTGTGGTCAGAAAAGATGCTTGATATGATTTCAATTTTCTTAAATTTACTGAGGCTTGATTTGTGACCCAAGATGTGATCTATCCTGGAGAATGTTCTGTGTGCACTTGAGAAGAAGTGTAATCTGCTGTTTTGGATGGAATATCCTATAAATATCAATTAAATCTATCTGGTCTATTGTGTTGTTTAAAGCTTGTGTTTACTTATTAATTTTCTGTTGGATGATCTGTCCTTTGGTGTAAGTGAGGTGTTAAAGTCCCCCACTCTTTTTATGTTACCTTCGATTTCCTCTTTTATAGCTGTTAGCAGTTTCCTTATGTATTGTGATACTCCTATGTTGGGTGCATATTTAGTTATAATATTTATACCTTTTTATTGGCTTGATTCCTTGATCTTTATGTAGTGACCTTCCTTGTCTCTTGTAACATTCTTTATTTTAAAATCTATTTTTTCTGATTTGAGTGTTGCTACTCCAGCTTTCTTTTGATTTCCATTTGCATGGAATATATTTTTCCATCCCCTTACTTTCAGTCCGTATGTGTCCCTAGGTCTGAAGTGGGTCTCTTGTAGACAGCATATATATTGGTCTTGTTTTTGTATCCATTCAATGAGCCTGTGTCTTTTGGTTGGAGCATTTAATCCATTCATGTTTAAGGTAATTATCAATATGAATGTTCTATTACCATTTTCTTAATTGTTATGGGTTTGTTTTTGTAAGTCCTTTTCTTCTCTTTTGTTTCCCAGTTAGAGAAGTTCCTTTAGCATTTTTTGTATAGCTGGTTTGGTGGTGCTTAATTCTCTTAGCGCTTGTTTGTCTGTAAAACTTTTGATTTCTCCATCGAATCTGAATGAGATCCTTGCTGGCTAGAGTAATCTTGGTTGTACGTTCTTCCCTTTCATCAATTTAAATAGATCACGCCACTCTTTTCTGACTAGTAGAGTTTCCACTGAGAAATCAGCTGTTAACCTTATGGGAGTTCCCTTGTATGTTATTGGTCGTTTTTCCCTTGTTGCTTTCAATAATTTTTCTTTGTCTTTCATTTTTGCAAATTTGATTAATATGTGTCTCAACGTGTTTCTCCTTGGGTTTATGCTTCCTGGGACTCTCTGCACTTCCTGGACTTGGGTGGCTATTTCCTTTCCCATGTATAGTTTTCCACTATAATCTCTTCAAATATTTTCTCGGGTCCTTTCTCTCTCTCTTCTCCTTCTGGGATCCCTGTAATGTGAACGTTGTTGCATTTAATGGTGTCCCATAGGTCTCTTAGGCTGTTTTCATTTCTTTTCAGTCTTTTTGCTTTATTCTGCTCTGTGACAGTGAATTCCACTGTTTTGTCTTCCAGGTCACTTATCCGTTCTTCTTCCTCAGTTATTCTGCTATTGATTCCCTCTAGTGTATTTTTCATTTCAGTTATTGCACTGTTCATCTCTGTTTGTTTGCTCTTTAATTCTTCTATGTGTTTGTTCTTTAATTTTTCTAGGTCTTTGTTAAACATTTCTTTCATCTTCTCAATCTTTGCCTCTATTCTTTTTCTGAAGTCTTGGATCATCTTCACTATCATTAGTTGCATTTCTGTGGTTTTATCTTGTTCCTTCATCTGGTAGATAGCCCTCTGCCTTTTCATCTTGTCTATTTTTCTGTGAATGTGGTTTTTTTCCACAGGCTGCAGGATTGTAGTTCTTCTTGTTTCTGCTGTCTGCCCTCTGGTGGATGAGGCTATCCAAGAGGCTTGTGTAAGTTTCCAGATGGGAGGGACTCTTGGTGGGTATAGCTGGGTGTTGCTCTCATGGGGAGAACTCAGAAAACTTTAATCCACTTGTCTGCTGATGTGTGGGGCTGGGTTCCATCCCTGTTGGTAGTTTGACCTGAGGCAACCCAACACTGGAGCCTACCTGGCTCTTTGGTGGGGCTAGTGTTGGACTCTGGGAGTGCTCACACCAAGGAGTACTTCCCATAACTTCTGCTGCCAGTGTCCTTGTCCTCACCGTGAGCCACAGCCACACTGCCTCTGCAGGAGACACTCCAACACTAGCAGGTAGGTCTGGTTCAGTCTCATATGGGGTCCTGCTCCTTACCCTGCATCCCAGTGCACACACTACTTTATGTGTGCCCTCCAAGAGTGGAGTCTTTGTTCCCCCCAGTCTTTTTGAAGTCCTGCAATCAAATCCCTCTACCTTCAAAGTCTGATTCTCTAGGAATTCCTCCTCCCGTTGCCATACCCCCAGGTTGGGAAGCCTGATGAGGGGTTCAGAACCTTCACTCCAGTGGGTGGACTTCTGTGGTATAAGTGATCTCCAGTCTTTTAGTCACCCACCCAGCAGTTATGCGATTTGATAATATTGTGATTGTGCCCCTCCTACTGTTTCATTGTGGCTCCTCCTTTGTGTTTGTATGTGGGATATCTTTTTTGTTGAGTTCCAGTGTCTTCCTGTCAATGGTTGTTCCACAGTTATTTGTGATTCTGGTGGTCTTGCAAGAGGGAGTGAGTGCACGTCCTTCTACTCCACCATTTTGTGGTGACCTGTACTTTATTGAGATGTTTGTGGCTCTACCTCCATTTTCAGGCACTGTTTTCTTGGAATAGAGCAGTCTGAGTACCAATTCCTATCCTGGAGCAAAGTACACATTTTCTCAACATCCCTTTTGATTCTTTCTGGCCCCCGGATGTCATCTCCTAAGGTGGAAAGCAGCTCTAAAGAGCCTGCAGTTTGTAAACAATGCTAACAAGAAAATCATGAAAGAAGAGATTTTTAAATTCACTTTCTTGACTTATTTACAAGTTCTCCTCCCTGCATTTGTGGTTAGCTGACTGGCACATTATATGTTAGCCAATGGGATCTGATAAGTCAACAGCAGTCAGTGACCATGACTGAGGAGAATATTCTGCTCTGAAATTGTATAATTAGATCAGTAAACTTGGTCTCTCAGTGAACTCAAGACTTTGGGACATAAGTCTATGAGTAAGTTTATCCTTTAACATTTACTTAATTTATGTGACCTCCATCTATCTTGAAAATGAATTACTTTATCTTTAGAAAATCAAATCTCATTTGTTATTTAGATCACCTTAACTAGTTAAATTTCTGTATTTCATGTATCATTCATTATATTATTCATTTATTCAACAAACAGTAGTTAAATTCTGTTACATAGCACTGTTCTAGGTACTGGGGATACAGGAGTGAACAAAACAAACAAAAAGCAAGCAAAAGTTCCTTCCCTCATAAATTTTATATGCTAAGCAGAGCAGATGAAAAATGAACAGCACAAATATAAAATCATGTCATATATTAAAAGATGTAAAGTGCTATCGTGAAAAATAAAGTGGGAAGGGAATAGGAATGGCTTGGATAGAAGCTTCCAGTTAAAATAAACAGCATGGGCAAAGTTCCCAAGAGGGGTATATAGCCTCTTTGTTGCACCAGGGGTCCAGTGTGGTGTCAGAAGAGTGAAGAAGGGAGACCATTGTTGAAGGTGAGATCAGAGGGATGATGGGGTTGGATGGTGTAGGGCCTTCTGGGTCTATCATCACTTTGGCTTTTACTCTGAGTAAAATGAGAAAGCACTGTAGGATTTTGAGCAAATGAGTGACATGAATTGATTTATGTTTTAACAGAATCATTTTGTTGGGGATAGAATGAAGGGTCTGAGGTTACAAGTAGGGGAAGTTAGGAGAGCCCTACTGTGATCTGGGCAAAGATGAAGAGATGATAGTGGTTTAGATCAAAAGACAGTAGGCAGTGACAAGTAATCATTTGAGCCAACAAGGATTTGCTGACAGGCTATGGGGTGAGAGAAATAGAGGAGTCTAATTGACACTGATGTTTTGGGTCTGAACAATTACCAGGATGATGTTATCACTAGCAGAGATGGAAACAACTGTAGAGGAGTCAGTTTGGGGAGAAAAGTTAGAAGCTCAGTTGTTGACACATCAGGATCTTCTCAGAGGGTCCCATCCATGGCTGAGAAGGAAGCCTTGAGAGAGCCACACTGAAAGATTCCAAATCCTGAATGAGCAGTCATTCCATCCATTAACGAGTATTTTTGAGCACCTACTGTGTGCCAGGCAGCATTCAAGGCTCTGGAGCTGCAGCAGTGACAAAGACAGAAAAATCCTCTTTGCTTAAGGGCTTACATTTTTGGGCGGGGATACAGAGATAAATGATGGATGGATGGACAGGCACATGGATGCATAGATACAGTCATATTGATAGATATACATGAAATAAATTCAGGAGGTGATAGTCTTATGAACAAAAATAAAAGACGGTGAAGAAAAAAGAAAAAGGAGCCATCCATTGCAGCATTGCAGCATTTTTAACCATGGTGACCAGGAAAGGCCTCTCTGAGAAGATGACCCATGAACTGAGAGCTGAATGATGAAATAGAGCCAGCCACAGCAAGATCTGGGAGAAAATATTCCAAACAGAAAATACATAAATTGAAGATCCTGTGCTGATAGTGCCTTGGAGTGTTTGGGGGAACAGAAGAAAGGCCAGTAAGACTGGAGGTTTATGAATGTGGGTCAGAGTGGTGGGGAGTTGGGAGGAGACAAGGTGGGAAAGGTAGGCAAGTGCCAGACCAAATAGGATCTTGAGGGTTGCAGAAATTTTAATTTTATTCCTAATTTAAATACAAACATAGAAGGGTTTTGAACAGGAGTTCAAATCTGATTTGTATTTTTAAAGATCTCTCCAGCAGCTCTGTGAGGAATGACCTCATGAAGAGACAAGAGAGAAAGCATGGGGAATCATTGGGCGACTGTGAGAGTGGGTTGTAGTGTGAAGATAGCGAAGTGTTGGGATTTTGGAATGTATTCTAAACATACTCTATCCAGTACAGTAATTACTAGAGTTCCACTTTTTTTTTTTTTTTTTTTTGTGGTATGCGGGCCTCACTGCCGTGACCTCTCACTGTGGAGCACAGGCTCTGGACACGCAGGCTCAGCGGCCATGGCTCATGGTGCCAGCTGCTCCGCGGCATGTGGGATCTTCCCAGACCGGGGCACGAACCCGCGTCCCCTGCATCGGCAGGCCGACTCTCAACCACTGCACCACCAGGGAAGCCCCTAGAGTTCCACATTTGACTATTTATGTTGGAATTCATCAACATTAAATAAAATTAAAAATTCACTTTCTTAATCACACTAGCCACATTCCAAGTGCTAAATAGTCACATGTGGCTTGTGGCTTGCTTATTGGATAGCACAGCTATAGAGCATTCCCATCATCTTAGAAAATTCTATTGGACAGTGCTGCTATAAGGTCCCAAAGGCTTGATATCGACAACCTGAAATAGTTATAGATGAAGACAGTGCAATGATTTTGATGCCAAATTGTTCTAAGTTAAGCAGAAATGGACCAAACGCATTAGATTCAAACTTTCTAGAAACTGAGGCAAAAACTGTTGTTGATATCTTCCCCTGTTTCTATTGGATAGTTGGATTCTCATGGACAAATGCATACTGAGCTCCATATTTTATATTCCTTCTGTTCCTACCCTGTCATTTTGACAGCTTCCTAAGACAGATCTAGACCTTTATTCTGCCTATATTAGTCAGTTATCCTTTGCTTATAAGTATTAAAAGTCCATCCAGACTAGCTTAAATTTTAGAAAGAGAGTTATAAAGATAAAGGTATAACTCAGAATCCATGGCTACCATTGTAGCAGGGTGTCATAGGACCTAGAGAGTTGTGAGGTGGTTAGAGTTCTTCATCTCTGCTTCATTTTTCTGTCATAGATGAGCTTCTCTGTTCATGTATCCATCGTGTTAACCAGAGCAACCCCCAAAGTGGTCACAACCCCAAGTTTACACAGCCTTCTAGTTAAAGCACTGAACACCAATTAACTTAATGTATTGACTCTACACATTCATTTTTAAAATTTTGTCGAGTGACAGGAATTGGTTCTGCTGGTACAATCAGTTATGGTCAGGCTGCAGAGCTCCTGATCTTGGGATTGAGTCTCAAGGAGGAAGTTCTCTAGGAGACAGGGATGAATGGATACTGACAGGTGGAGACGTGGCTCACATTTCTGCTACAGTCTCCTGTTTCTACTCTGCACTCACAGAACCTAATGAAGATTATACCAAATCTATAAGAAGACAAACAGGCGTCTATTAATTATACATTTATTCAGCAATAATCATGTTCTAGAAGACATGACTCCTATGTTCCAGGTGTTTACCAAAGTCTAAGCATTCCTTGAGCAGAATCCTTGGCTTGAGAGGCAAGAATGAAAAGGAATAAATCAGTTAAATAGCTTCTGACCCTTGTTATTACATGTAAATGGAGAGGGCCCAGAAAACTTGTAACTTCACAAAAGTCTTGAAGGAAAATAGCTGTTCTTGTATTCCTCAACAATCAGGTCTTCTCTTGTTTCATTGCTAACCCCTTGCACTGAATGCAGGTGGCCTCCTGTCATGCCTGGAGCATCTGGGGTGGTTTCCTGGGGAGGGATACTCATATATAGAAAGACTGGAACCATGACTTCTGCATCCTTCATCCCTCAGTACAGTTTCTGCCATATAGTAGATGTTCCATATATGTTAAATGATTGAATGGATGGATGGATAAATGGATGGATGGGTGGGTGGATGGGTGGATGGATGGATGAGTGGATGGATGGAAGATGATCCAAGGTTCAGTTGAAAAGTTCAGCTTCCCTATGAGCTCTGCTTTTTTCCCTTGTAGAGGCCAGATCCTCTTCTTCATCCATGTGATCATCCTCTTTTACCAGTCTCTTTCAAGAGGAGATGACATGATTTGGTGTTAAGGACTTCAACATTTGTATTATAAGGTATCAACAAAAGACTAACAAAAGAATCATGCCCACATTGCCTGAAGGGCTGGATAATTCTCAGTTTTTGAGGTAACAAAAATACTTTCTTCTAAGGGTGTAAGTGCACCTTTAATTTCAATAATACGTCTTTCATAAGCAGTAGAGAAATTTTGTTTATAACAAAAGACAGGGATTCCTGGTTTCAATTTCTGTTCATTAATGGCCATTAGTCAGGTTTCTGACCTGTGCTGGACTGTTGTTGAGCAGTAAGTATATCACACCAAAGGCCAGGAAACATCTAATTAATCCTACAGGAGATTGTAGTGACACATTTGCCATTCAACCAGCAAGTGCTGTTTAAGTGACGGTTGTGAGTATCTGAGGGCACTTGGGATAAAGAGTTCACGGATGCAGTCTAATAGGAGCTCCACATCCTGCCAACACACCTTCAGCCCAGACCCAGAATGAATCTCCCAGGGAACAACTCTAAACTGGCCAAGTGGCAACAAACACCATTTAGCCAGGTGATTCCCTCCCACCTCACCCTTTTCGGGACAACGACACTGAGCTTAAAACTTGTTTGGTTCATTCCGTGCAGTGCACTCCATGTACCTCTGGCAGCTAAGCTGGCATTTGCTAAAGTAATGTAAGAAGGCAGTGAATAGATGGGAAGAATGCACTTCGGGTCATTGAATCCAAACCGTTCTTTCACTTCAGCCTGTTTTCTGCACAGCAGGCCATGGCTCTAATGACTGTTTCTCATTGAACTCCTAGAATAGCAGCAGTCTCAGTTTCTTTTAGTGTCTTGCTTGTCTCTCCTTGGGGGAAAATCATCTCCTTGTGCTTTTCTCATTCTAATGGAGCCTCCAAGAATTGGGAGCAAATGCATCTTGGAGACATAAAAAGGACAGAGTGCAGCCACCTACATGGGGAAGAGGCACAGAAATATACTGTGGTGTTAATATAATTAGATTTAGTTCCATAGCATTTATGGAGGGCCTGGGCTTGCTACAAGTGAGCATGGGGGATTAAAATTCTTTGAGAGCTTACTACATCCTAGGCATCAGGATGGGAGCATTACATGAACCAGTGCATTTCATCCTCTCCACTCAGTGTTGACACACTGCAACATGCATTTTAGACACAAGAAATGGAGAGCTTAAACAACTTGCCCAAGTCACAGCCAGAAATGGCTTTGAAGCCAGGACCTTCTGTCTACACCAAAATCTGAACTCACTCCATATTTCAGTCTATCCCCTGGTGCTGAAAAGGCACAGGAAAAATGCAACTCAAACCAGCAATTTTATTGATTTGAGTCCTCTCCATTTTTTTCTTAATGAGTCTGGCTAAAGGTTTATCAATTTTGTTTATCTGCTTAAAGAACAATGCTTTTAGTTTTACTGATCTTTGTTATTTTTTTTCTGTTTTTTCATTGCTATTTCACTTATTTCTTCTCTGATCTTTACGATTTCTTTCCTTCTACTAACTTTGGGTTTTGTTTGTTCTTCTTTCTCTAGTTGCTTTAGGTGTAAGATTAGGTTGTTTATTTGGGATGTTTCCTTTTTCTTCAGGTAGGATTGTATTTCTATAACCTTCCCTCTTAGAATTGCTTTTGCTGCATTCCATAGGTTTTGGGTCATCGTGTTTTTGTTGTCTTTTGTTTCTAGGTATCTTTTGATTTCCTCTTTGATTTCTTCAGTGATCTCTTGGTTATTTAGTAGCATATTGTTTAGCTTCCATGTGTTTGTGTTTTTCACAGTTATTTTTCTGTAACTGATTTCTAATCTCATAGCATTGTGGTCAGAAAAGATGTTTGATATGATTTCAATTTTCTTAAATTTACTGAAGCTTGATTTGTGAGCCAAGATGGGATCTATCCTGGAGAACGTTCCATGTGCACTTGAGGAGAAGTGTATTCTGCTGCTTTTTGATTGAATGTCCTATAAATATTCATTAAGTCTATCTGGTCTAATTTGTCATTTAAGACTTGTGTTTCCTTATTAATTTTCTGTCTGGATGACCTATCCATTGGTGTAAGTAGAGTGTTAATGCTCCCACAAAAATATTGTGTTACTGTCAATTTCCCCTTTAATGGCTGTTAGCAATGCCTTCCTTATGCATTGAGGTGCTCCTATATTGTGTGCATAAATATTTACAATTGTTTTATCTTCTTCTTGGATTGATCCCTTGGTCAGTATCAGTGTCCTTCCTTATCTCATGTGACAGTTTTTTTTAAGGTCTATTTTGTCTGACATGAGTATTGCTACTGCAGCTTTCTTTTGATTTCCATTTGCATGGAATATCTTTTTCCACCCCCTCACTTTCAGTCTGTATGTGTCCCGAGGTCTGAAGTGGGTCTCTTGTAGGCAAGACATATATGGGTATTGTACTGGTATCCATTCAGCCAGTCTGTGTCTTTTGACTGTAGCATTTAATCCAATTGCATTTAAGGTAATTAAACGAGAAGGTACAAATGACACTGCAGAAATACAAAGGATAATAAGAGACTACTATAAGCAATCCTATGACAATAAAATGGACAACCTGGAAGAAATGGACAAATTCTTGGAAAGGTACAACACTCCAAGACTGAACGAGGAAGAAATTGAAAATATGAGCAGACCAATCACAAGCACTGAATTTGAAACTGTGATTAATAATATTCCAACAAACAGAAGCCCAGGGTCAGATGGCTTCACAGGTGAATTCTATCAAACATTTAGAGGAGAGATAACACCCATCTTTCTCAAACTCTTCCAAAATATGGCAGAGGGAAGTACACTCCCAAACTCATTCTATGAGACCACCATCACCCTGATACCAAAACCAGAAAAAGATATCAAACACAAAAATAATTACAGGCCAATATCACTGATGAACATAGATGTCAAAATCCTCAACAAATTACTAGCAAGCCAAATCCAACAACACATTAAAAGGATCATACACCATGATCAAGAGGGATTTACCTGAGGGATGCAAGGATTCTTCAACATATGCAAATCAATCAATGTGATACACATATTAACAAACTGAAGGATACAAACCATATGATAATCTCAATAGATGCAGAAAAAGCTTTTGACAAAATTCAACACAGATTTATGATAAAAACTCTCCAGAAAGTGGGCATAAAGGGAACCTACCTCAACATAATAAAGGCCATATATGACAAGCCGAAAGCAAACATTGTTCTCAATGGTGAAAAACTGAAAGCATTTCCTCTAAGATCAGGAACAAGAGAAGGGTGTCCACTCTTGCCACTATTATTCAACATAGTTTTTGAAATCCTAGCCATGGTAATAAGACAGGAAAAAGAAATAAAAGGAATCCAAACAGGCTAAGAAGAAGTAAGACTGTCACTGTTTGCAGATGACATGATGCTATACATAGAGAATACTATAGATGCCACAAGAAAACTACTAAAGATAATCCATGAAGTTGGTAAAGTTGCAGGATAAAAAAATTAATGAACAGAAATATGTTGCATTCCTATACACTAATAATGAAAAACCTGAAAGAGAAATTAAGGAAACACCCCATTTACCATTGCAACAAAAAGAATAAAATACCTAGGAATAAACCTACCTAGGGAGAAAAAAGACCTGTATGCAGAAAACTATAAGACACAGATGAAAGAAATTAAAGATGATACAAACAGATGGAGAGATATACCATGCTCTTGAATTGGAAGGATCAACTTTGTGAAAATGACTAGACTACCCAAAGCAATCTACAGATCCAGTGCAATCCCTATCAAATAACCAGTGGCGTTTTTCACAGAACTAGAACAAAAAATTTTACAATTTCTATGGAAACACCAAAGACCCCAAATTGCCAAATCAATCTTGAGAAAGAAAAGCGGAGCTGGAGGAAACTGGTTCTCTGACTTCAGACTATACTGCAAAGCTACAGTATCAAGACAGCATGGTACTTGCACAAAAACAGAAATATAGATCAATGGAACAGGATAGAAAGTCCAGAGATAAACCCACACACCCATGGTCACCTAATCTATGACAAAGGATGCCAGAATATACCATGGAGAAAAGACAGCCTCTTCGATAAATGGTGCTGGGAAAACTGGACAGCTACATGTAAAAGAATGAAATTAGAACACTCCTTAACACCATACACAAAAATAAACTCAAAATGGATGAAAGACCTAAATGTAAGGCCAGACACTATAAAACTCTTAGAGGAAAACATAGGCAGAACATTCTTTGACATAAACTGCAGCAAGATCTTTTATGACCCACCTCCTAGAGTAATGGAAATAAAAATAAAAATAAACAAATGGGACCTAATGAAACTTAAAAGCTTTTGCACAGCAAAGGAAACCATAAACAAGACAAAAAGACAACCCTCAGAATGGGAGAAAATATTTGCAAATGAAGCAACTGACAAAGGATTAATCTCCAAAATATACAAACAGCTCATGCAGCTCAATATCAAAAACAACAACAACAACTGAATCCAAAAATAAGCAGAAGACCTGAATAGACATTTCTTCAAAGAACACATACAGATGGCCAACAAACACATGAAAAGATGCTGAACTTCACTAATTATTAGAGAAGTGCAAATCAAAACTACAATGATATATCACCTCACACCAGTCAGAATGGCCATAATCACAAAATCTACAAACAAGAAATGCTGGAGAAGATGTGTAGAAAAGGGAACCCTACTGCACTGTTGGTGGGAATGTAAATTGATACAGCCACTATGGAGAATAGTATGGAGGTCCCTTAAAAAAACAAATATAGAACAACCATGTGACCCAGCAATTCCCACTGCTGGGCATATACTGAGTGAAAACCATAATTCAAAAAGACACATGCACTCCAGTGTTCACTGCAGCACTATTTACTATAGCCAAGACGTTGAAGCAGCCTAAATGTCCATCGACGGAGGAATGGATAAATAAGATGTGGTACATATATACAATGGAACATTGCTCAGCCATAAAAAGGAACGAAATCGGGTCATTTGTAGAGACGTGGATGGACTTCGAGACTGTCATAGAGAGTGAAGTAAGTCAGAAAGAGAAAAACAAATACCGTATATTAACACATATATGTGGAATCTGAAAAAATTGGTATAGATGATCTTATTTACAAAGAAGAAATAAAGACACAAACGTAGAGAACAAATGTATGGATACCAAGAGGTAAAGGGCAGGGTGGGATGAATTGGGAGATTGGGATTGGCATATATACACTATTGATACTATGTATAAAATAGATAACTGATGCGAACCTACTGTATAGCATGGGGAACTCTACTCAGTGCTCTGTGGTGACCTAAATGGGAAGGAAATACAAAAAAGAGGAGATATAGGGGCTTCCCTGGTGGCGCAGTGGTTGAGAATCTGCCTGCTAATGCAGCGGACATGGGTTCGAGCCCTGGTCTGGGAGGATCCCACATGCCGCAGAGCAACTAGGCCCGTGAGCCACAACTACTGAGCCTGCACGTCTGGAGCCTGTGCTCCTCAAAAAGAGAGGCCGCGATGGTGAGAGGCCCGCACACCGCGAAGAAGAGTGGTCCCTGCTTGCCACAACTGGGGAAAGCCCTCACACAGAAACGAAGACCCAACACAGCCAAAAATAAATAAATTTAAAGACAGAAATCTATAAAATTACAAAAATAGAGGGGATATATAAATACGTATAGCTGATTCAATTTGCTTTACAGTAGAAACTAACAGAACATTGTAAAGCAACTATACTCCGATAAAATTCTTTTTAATCCCCTCCAAAAAAAACCCCAAAACCGAAACTGTTGGGTGAGCACAGTATAGTTTAATGGAAAGAAAGGAGTAAAGCAGCCCAGCAGGAGCCTAAACAGGCAAGAAGGCAGGATAACAGGGACCTGGGTTCGAGGTCCAGTGCTGCTACTCACCTGCCTACTTACAGAGTTGGCACTGAGCACTCTGTGAACCGTTCTTCCTCTCATGTTGTCCCCACCCCACTAAGCCAACTCCTCCCTGCACTAAAGCCTCCCCAGTTTGCCCATTTCCCTTCAGAATCTTCACCAATTTTTGCAGTTTTCACTAACGTCAGCAAGCATTTATTAATTATGCCTACTAAGTGCATATTAAGCAAGCTTCCTGCTTTTGGACATGCACAGCTCCAGCATGTCAAGGATTTATTTGCATATGTGAAATAAAATATATATCAGATTAGTCATTGCAGCATTATCTTAACAGCAAAGCAGGGAAGTGGTTAAATAAATTATAGTGCCTCCAAACAAATGACTATCTGGCGGCTGTTTAAAAAAATGAGGAAAAATATCCAAGTTATATCCTTAAATGAAAAAGCAAAGAGCAGAACATTTAGCATGCTACCATTTGTGCACGTGTGTGTGTAGTACTCACACACATGTGTATGAATGTATGTGAATTGTGCAAGGATACACAAGAATCTAACAGCATTTGTTGCATCCAGGAGGGAGCTGGATAGCTGAGGCATAGGAATAGGAAGAAGACTTTTCACTATACAGAAGTGCTTTTCAAACTACCTGTTGGGGGAAAGCTCCAATATTTTTTTCCCCTCTTTCATCACAGACAAGTATGTGGTTCTATTGTGCATATTTGCATGCAGCTTGCTCTATGGGCCACTTATCACATGAGTCTGACAATATCCAAACTGATCTATTCCCTTTTTTTTTTTTAATGTTAAAAGAGAATCCATGTACAGATTTATTGAAAATGTATCTTAAAATACAGGCAGTACTTTTTGCCCAGTTTCGATTTCTCTCAACAAGGGATCCGTGTGATTAATTTACTGTTCATTCTTGTAAGTATGTTGGCACATGCAGGCCAATGATATATATGTTATTTTATATTTTTCCCTTTCTTTTCACACAAAGTGGCATTCTCTATGTTTTTTTTTTCCTTTTTTGTATATCTTGGTTATTTTTTATCAGTGTATCTTGTTGATTTTTTCTATATCAATAAAAAAAGAGTTTTCTCTTTCAGGAAACCATATTATCCTTGTACTAAACAAGGTAAGATTACAGGATTTGGTATCAGAGAGATTAAGCTTCGTAACTTAATATGTCTTGGGTGAGCTTCTTAACTATTATAAAGGTTTACTTTCTGAATCTATAAAATGGAGACAAAAATACTCAGTTTACAAGGTTTTTATGAAGTCTAAATATATGTGTGGACATCAGACCTCCTGATTTAAAACTATATTACAAAGCTGTAGTAATCAAAACAGTATGGGAGAGACCTTCAAGATGGCAGAAGAGTAATAAGTGGAGATCACCTTCCTCCCCACAAATACATCAGAAATACATCTACATGTGGAACACCTACTGAACGCTGGCAGAAGACCTCAGACTTCCCAAAAGGTAAGAAACAACCCATGGACCTGGGTAGGGCAAAAAAAAGAAAAAAAAGAAAAACAGAGACAAAAGAATAGAGAGAGAATAATGAGAGTGAAGATGATCCAAGACCTCAGAAAAAGAATGGAGGCAAAGATTGAGAAGATACAAGAAATGTTTGACAAAGACCTAGAAAAATTAAAGAACAAACACATAGAAAAATTAAAGAACAAACAGAGATGAACAGTACAATAACTGAAATGAAAAATACACTAGAAGGAATCAATAGTAGAATAACTGAGGCAGAAGAACGGATAAGTGACCCAGAAGAGAGAATGGTGAAATTCACTGCTGCAGAACAGAATAAAGAAAAAAGTACGAAAAGAAATGAAGA
Source organism: Monodon monoceros (assembly GCF_005190385.1). Classification (NCBI taxonomy): domain Eukaryota; kingdom Metazoa; phylum Chordata; class Mammalia; order Artiodactyla; family Monodontidae; genus Monodon; species Monodon monoceros. The sequence continues at coordinate 27,355,653 of NW_021703765.1, forward strand.
CAGCCTAAGAGACCTCTGGGACAACATTAAATGCAACAACATTCACATTATAGGGTTCCCAGAAGGATAAGAGAGAGAGAAAAGACCCAAGAAAATATTTGAAGAGATTATAGTGGAAAACTTTCCTAACATGGGAAGGGAAATAGCCACCCAAGTCCAGCGAGTGCAGAGAGTCCCAGGCAGGATAAACCCAAGGAGACACATAGTAATCAAATTAACAAAAAGTAAAGACAAAGAAAAATTACTAAAAGCAACAAGGGAAAATGACAACATACAAGGGAACTCCCATAATGTTAAAAACTGATTTCTCAGCAGAAACTCCACTAGCCAGAGGGAGTGACATGATCTATTTAAAGTGATGAAAGGGAAAAACCTACAACCAAGATTACTACACCCAGCAAGGATCTCATTCAGATTTGACAGAGAAATCAAAAGCTTTACAGATAAGCAAAAGCTAAGAGAATTCAGCACCACCAAACAGAGACAAAAGAATATAGACAGGATCTGCACCACTGGGAGGGAGCTGTGAAGGAGAAAAGTTTCCACACACTAGGAAACCCTTTCACTGGAAGAGAGATGGGGTGGTGGGGTGGAAAGCCATGGAGGAGAGCGCAGCAGCAAGGGTGTAGAGGGCAAAGCAGAGAGATCCCCACACAGAGGATCAGTACTGACCAGCACTCACCAGCTTGAGAGGCTTGTCTGCTCACCCACTGTCTGTGACGGGCGGGAGCTGGGACATGGGGGTCCGGCATCATCGGAGGTGAGATCCCAGGGAGAGGACTGGGGTTTGCTGCATGAACACAGCCTGAAGGCGGTTAGTGCACCACAGCTAGCTGGGAGGGAGTCTGGGAAAATGTCTGGACCTGCCTAAGAGGCAAGAGACCACTGTTTTGGGATGCATGAGGAGAGGGGATTCAGAGCACTGCTTAAACGAGCTCAGAGATGGGCAAGAGCCATGGCTATCAGCTCAGACACCAAAGATGGGTATGAAATGCTAAGGCTGCTGCTGCAGCCACCAAGAAGCCAAGCAAGCACAGGTCACTATGCACAACTTCTCTACTGGGAACCTGTGCAGCCCTCCACTTCCAGGGTCCCGTGATACAGAACAACTTCCCCAGGAGAACACACAGTGCACCTCAGGTTGTTGCAATGTGATGCCAGCCTCCATTGCTGCAGGCTTGCCCTGCATTCGGTACCCCTCCCTCCTCCCAGCCTGAGTGAACAAGAACCCCCTAATCAACTGCTACTTTAACCCCATCTTGTCTGGTCAGACAACCTCAGGTGACCTACACACAGAGGTGGGGCCAAACCCAAAGCTGAGCCCCAGAAGCTGTATAAACAAAGAAAGAAACAGAAATTACTCCCAGCAGCCTCAGGAGCAGCAGATTAAATCTCCACAATCAAATTGATGTACCCTGCATCTGTGGAATACCTGAATAGACAAGGAATCATCCCAAAACTGAGACAGTGGACTTTGGGACAAATGATATATATTTTTTTTCCTTTTTCTCTTTTTGTGAGTGTGTATGAGTATGCTTCTTTGTGTGATTTCATCTGTATAGCTTTGCTTTAACCATTTGTCCTAGGGTTCTGTCTGTCGGTTTGGGTTTTTTTTTTTTTTAGTATAATTTTTAGTGCTTGTTATCATTGGTGGATTTGTTTTGATTGCTCTTTTCTTTTTTTTGTTCTTTCTTTATTGCTTTTAAATTTTTATATGTTTATAATTATTTAGTTTTTATTTTAATAACTTTATTCTATGCCATTTTCTGTTTTTCTTTCTTTCTTTCTTTTTTTGTCCCTTTTCTTCTGAGCCATGTGACTGACAGGGTCTTGGTGATCCAGCTGGTTGTCAGGCCTGTGCCTTTGAGGTGGGAGAGCTGAGTTCAGGACATCAGTCCACCAGAGACCTCCAGGCTCCACATAATATCAAATGGCAAAAGCTCTCCCAGAGATCACCTCAACGCAAAGACTCAGGTCCACTAAAAGACCATCAAGCTACAGTGCTGGACACCCTATGCCAAACAACTAGCAAGAGAGGAACACAAACAACCCATTAGCAGACAGGCTACCTAAAATCATAATAAGTTCACAGACAACCCAAAACACACCGTCGGACGTGGTCCTGCCCACCAGAAAGACAAGATCCAGCATCATCCACCAGAACATAGGCACAACTCCCCTCCACCAGGAAGCCTAGACAGCCCAATGAACAAACCTTAGCCACTGCGGGCAGACACCAAAAACAACAGGAAGTACAAACCTGAAACCTGTGAAAAGAAGACTCCAAGCACAGTAAGTTAAGCAAAATGAGAAGACAGAGAAACACACAGCAGATGAAGGAGTAAGGTAAAAACACACCAGACAAACAAATGAAAAGGAAATAGGCAGTCTACCTGAAAAAGATTTCAGAGTAATGAGAGTAAAGCCGATCCAATATCTTGGAAATAGAATGGAGAAAATACAAGAAACGTTTAACAATGACCTAGAAGAACTAAAGAGCAAACAAAGAGTGATGAACAACACAATAAATGAAATTAAAAATTCTCTGGAAAGAATCAATAGCAGAATAACTGAGGCAGAAGAACGGGCATGTAATGTGGAGATAAAATAGTGGAAATAACTACTTAGGACCAGAATATAGAAAAAAGAATGAACAGAACTGAGGACAAATTCAGACCTCTGGGACAACATTAAAAACAAAAAATTTCAAATTATAGAGGTCCCAGAAGAACAACAGAAAAAGAAAGGGACTGATAAAATATTTGATGACATTATACATGAAACTTCCCTAATATGGGAAAGGAAATAGTTAATCAAGTCCAGGAAGCACAGAGAGTCCCATACAGGATAAATCCAAGGAGAAACACACCAAGACACATATTAATCAAACTATCAAAAATTAAATACAAAGAAAAAATATTAAAAGAAGCAAGGGAATAAAAAACAAATAACATACAAGGGAATCACCATAAGGTTAACAATTGATCTTTCAGCAGAAACTCTGCAAGTCAGAAGGGAGTGGCAGGACATATTTAAAGTGATGAAAGGGAAAAACCTACAATCCAGATTACTCTACCCAGCAAGTATCACATTCAGATTCGTTGGAGAAATTAAAAACTTTGCAGACAAAAACAAAAGCCAAGAGAATTCAGCACCACCAAACCAGCTGTACAATGAATACTAAAGGAACTTCTCTAGGCAGGAAACACAAGAGAAGGAAAAGACCTACAATAACAAACCCAAAACAATTAAGAAAATTGTAATAGGAACATACATAATGATAATGACCTTAAATGTAAATGGATTAAATGCTCCAACCAAAAGACATAGACAGGCTGAACGGATAGACAACAAAACCCCTATGTATGTTGTCTACAAGAGACCCACTTCAGACCTAGGGACACATACAGACTGAAAGTGAGGGAATGGAAAATTATATTCCATGCAAATGGAAATCAAAAGAAAGCTGGAGTAGCAATTCTCATATCAGACAAAATGGACTTCAAATTAAAGACTATTACAAGAGACAAAGAAGGACAGCTACATAATGATAAAGGGATCAATCCAAGGAGAAGATATAACAGTTGTAAATATTTATCCACACAACAGAGTACCACCTCAATACATAAGCAAACGCTAACAGCCATAAAAGGGGAAATCAACAGTAACACAATAATATTAGGGACTGTAACAGCCCACTTTCACCAATGGGCAGATCATCTAAAATGAAAATAAATAAGGAAACACAAACTTTAAATGATACATTAAACAAGATGGAGTTAACCTATATTTATAGGACATTCTATCCAAAAACAACAGAAGACACTTTCTTCTCAAGTGCTCATGGAACATTCTCCAGGATAGATCATATCTTGGGTCACAAATCAAGCCTTGGTAAATTTTTAAAAATTGAAATCATACCAAGTATCTTTTCTGACCGCTATGCTATGAGACTAGATATCAATTACAGGAAAAAATCTGTAAAAAATACAAACACATGGAAGCTAAACAATACACTACTTAAAAACCAAGAGATCACTGAAGAAATCAAAAAGGAAATCAAAAAACATCTAGAGGGCTTCCCTGGTGGCACAGTGGTTGAGAGTCTGCCTGCCGATGCAGGGGACATGGGTTCGTGCCCCGGTCCAGGAAGATCCCACATGCCGTGGAATGGCTGGGCCTGTAAGCCATGGCGGCTGAGCCTGCATGTCTGGAGCCTGTGCTCTGCAACGGGAAAGGCCACAACAGTGAGAGGCCTGCGTATCACAAAAAAAAAAACCATCTAGAAACAAATGACAATGAAAACATGATGACCCAAAACAAATGGGATGAAGAAAAAGCCGTTCTAAGAGGGAAGTATAGAGTAATACAATCCTACCTTAAGAAACAAGAAACATCTCTAATAAACAACCTAACCTTACACCTAAAGCAATTAGATAAAGAAGAACAAAAAACCCACAAAGTTAACAGAAGGAAAGAAATCATAAATATCAGATCAGAAATAAATGAAAAAAATGAAGGAAACAATAGCAAAGATAAATAAAACTAAAAGCTGGTTTTTTGAGGAGATAAACAAAATTGATAAAACATTAGCAAGACACATCAAGGAAAAAATGGAGAAGACTCAAATCAATAGGATTAGAAATGAAAGAGGAAAAGTAACAACTGACACTGCAGAATAAAAAGGATAATGTGAGATTACGTCAAGCAACTATATGCCAATAAAATGCACAACCTGGAAGAAATGGACAAATCCTTAGAAAAGCACAACTTCTGAGACTGAACCAGGAAGAAATAGAAAATATAAATAGACCAATCACAAGCACTGAAATTGAGACTGTGTTTAAAAATCTTCCAACAAACCAAACCCAGGAATAGATGGATTCACAGGCAAATTCTAGCAAACATTTAGAGAAGAGTTAACACCTATCCTTCTCAAACTCTTCCTAATTATAGCAGAGGGAGAAATACTCCCAAACTCAGGCTACAAGAGTACCATCATCCTGATACCAAAACCAGACAAAGATGTCACAATGAAAGAAAACTATAAGCCAAAATCACTGATGAACATAGATGCAAAAATCCTCAATAAAATACTGGAAAATAGAATCCAACAGCACATTAAAAGGATCATACACCAGGCTTCCCTGGTGGTGCAGTGGTTGAGAGTCTGCCTGCCAATGCAGGGGACACGGGTTCATGCCCCAGTCCGGGAAGATCCCACATGCCACGGAGCGGCTGGGCCCATGAGCCATGGCAGCTGAGCCTGTGCATCTGGAGTCTGTGCTCCACAATGGGAGAGGCCACAACAGTGAGAGGCCTGTGTACCGAAAGAAAAAAAAAGGATCATACACCATGATGAAGTAGGGTTTATCCTAGGAATGCAAGGATTCTTCAATATATGCAAATCGATTAATGTGATACACCATATTAACAAATTGAAGGATAAACACTATATGATCATCTAAATAGATGCCAAAAAATCTTTCAACAAAATTCAACACCCATTTATGAGAAAAGCCCTCCAGAAAGTAGGCATAGAGGGAACTTACCTCAACATAATAAAGGTTATATACAACAAACACAGAGCCAACATTTTTCTCAATGGTAAAAAAATGAAACCATTTCCACTAAGATCAGGAAGAAGATAATGTTGCCCACTCTCACCACTATTATTCAACATAGTTTTGGAGGTTTTAGCCACCTCAATCAGAGAAGAAAAAGAAATAAAAGAATCCAAATCGGAAAAGGAGAAGTAAAGATGCCACTGTTTGCAGATGACATGATACTATACACAGAGAATCCTAAAGACTCTACCAGAAAACTATTAGAGCTAATCAATGAATTTTGTAAAGTAGCAAGATACAAAATTAATGCACAGAAATCTCTTTCATTCCTATACACTAATGATGAAAAATCTGAAAGAGAAATTAAGGAAATATTCCCATTTACCACTGCAACAAACAGAATAAAATATCTAGGAATAAACCTACCTAAGGAGACAAAATCCTATATGCAGAAAACTATAAGACACTGATGAAAGAAATTAAAGATGAAACAAACAGATAGAGAGATATACCATATTCTTGGATTGGAAGAATAAACATTGTGAAAATGACCTTACTACCCAAAGCAATCTACAGATTTGATGCAAACCCTATGAAACTACCAATGGCATTTTTCACAGAACTAGAAAAATAATTTCACAATTTGTGTGGAAACACCAAAGACACCAAAGAGCCACAGCAATCTTGAGAAAGAAAAGTACATCTGGAGGAATCAGGCTCCCTGACTTCAGACAATATTACAAAGCTACAATAATCAAGAGAGTATGGTACTGGCACAAAAACAGAAATATATATCAATGGAACAGGATAGAAAGCCCAGAGATAAACCCACCTACATATGGTCACCTTATTTTTGATAAAAAATGGAGAAAAGACAACCTCTTCAAGAAGTGGTGCTGGGAAAACAGGACAGATACATGTAAAAGAACGAAATTAGAACACTCCCTAACAGCATACAGAAAAATAAGCTCATAATGGATTAAAGACCTAAATGTAAGGCCAGACAGTATAAAACTCTTAGAGGAAAACATAGGCAGAACACTCTAGGCGATAAATCACAGCAAGATCTTTTTTGACTTACCTCCTATAGAAATGGAAATAAATATAAAAATAAACAAATGGGACCTAATGAAACTTAAAAGCTTTTGCACAACAAAGGAAACCATAAACAAGACGAAAAGACAACCCTCAGAATGGGAGAAAATATTTGCAAATGAAACAACTGACAAAGGATTAATCTCCAAAATATAGAAGCAGCTCATGCAGCTCAATATCCAATAAAACAAACAACCGAACCAAAAATGGACAGAAGACCTAAATAGACATTTCTCCAAAGAAGATATACAGATTGCCAAGAAACACATGAACAGGTGCCCAACATCACTAATTATTAGAGAATTGCAAGTCAAAACTACAATGAGGTATCACCTGACACCAGTCAGAATGGCCATCATCAAAAAATCTAGAAATAATAAATGCTGGAGAGGATGTGGAGAAAAGGAACACTCTTGCACTGCTGGTGGTAATGTGAATTGGTACAGCCACTATGGAGAACAGTATGGAGGTTCCTTTAAAAAACTACAAATAGAACTACCATATGACCCAGCAATCTCACTACTGGGCATATACCCTGAGAAAACCATAATTCAAAAAGAGTCATGTACCAAAATGTTCATTGCAGCTCTATTTACAATAACCAGGAGATGGAAACAACCTAAGTGTCCATCATCAGATGAATGGATAAAGAAGATGTGGCACATATATACAATGGAATATTACTCAGCCATAAAAAGAAACGAAATTGAGCTATTTGTAATGAGGTGGATGGACTTAGAGTCTGTCATACAGAGTGAAGTAAGTCAGAAAGAGAAAGACAAATACCGTATGCTAACACATATATATGGAATTTAAGGAAAAAAATGTCATGAAGAACCTAGGTGTAAGACAGGAATAAAGACACAGACCTACTAGAGAATGGACTTGAGGATATGGGGAGGGGGAAGTGTAAGCTGTGACAAAGCGAGAAAGTGGCATGGACATATATACACTACCAAACATAAAATAGATAGCTAGTGGGAAGCAGCCGCATAGCACAGGGAGATCAGCTCGGTGGTTTGTGACCACCTAGAGGGGTGGGATAGGGAGGGTGGGAGGGAGGGAGACGCAAGAGGGAAGAGATATGGGAACATATGTATATGTATAACTGATTCACTTTGTTATAAAGCAGAAACTAGCACAGCATTGTAAAGCAATTATATTCCAATAAAGATGTTAAAAAAAAAAAGTCATGTACCACAATGTTCATTGCAGTTCTATTTACAATAGCCAAGACATGGAAGCAATCTTCGTGTCCCTCAACAGATGAATGGATAAAGAAGATATGGCATATATATGCAATGGAATATTACTCAGCCATAAAAAGAAAGGAAATTGAGTTATTTGTAGTGAGGTGGATGGACATGGAGGCTGTCATACAGAGTGAAGTAAGTCAGAAAGAGAAAAACAAATATCGTATGCTAACACATATATATGGAATCTAAAAACAAAACAAAAAAAAAGTGGTTATGAAGAACCTAGAGCCAGGACAGGAATAAAGATGCAGACATAGAGAAGGGACTTGAGGACACAGAGAAGGGGAAGGGTAAGCTGGGACGAAGTGAGAGAGTGGCATGTACTTATATGTACTACCAAATATAAAATACATAGTGGGAAGTTGCCGCATAGCACAGGTATATCAGCTAAGTGCTTTGTAACCACATAGAGGGGTGGGATAGGGAGGGTTGGAGGGAGACGCAAGAGGGAGGAGATATGGGGATATATGTATATGTATAGCTGATTCACTTTGTTATAAAGCAGAAACTAGCACACCATAGTAAAGCAATTATACTCCAATAAAGACGTTAAAAATAAATATACTATATGTTATTGGCATAGATTAATGGAACAGAATAGAGAGCCCAGAAATATACCCATGCATATATGGTCAATTAATTTATGACAAAGGAGTCAAGAATATGCAATGGAGATAGGATATTCTCTTAATAAAATGTGTTGGGGAAAGTGTACAGCCACATGCAAAAGAATGAAACTGAACCGTTATCTTACCTCATACACAGAAATCAATCCAAAGTGGATTAAAGATTTAAACATAAGACCTGAAACCATAAATCCTCCAGAAAAAAATCATAGAGGGTAAGCTCCTTGACATTGGTCTCGGCAATGATTTTTTTGTATTTTACATCAAAAGCAAAGGTAACAAAAACAAAAACAAACCAGAAAGACTACATCAAACTGAGAAGCCTCTGCACAGCAAAGGAAACTATCAACAAAATGAGAAGGCAACCTATGAAATGGGAGAAAATATTAGCAAACCATATATTCGATAAGGGGTCAATATCCAAAATATATAAAGAACTCATATAACTGAATTACCACAAACAACTAACAACCCAAACAATCTGACTGAAAAATGGGCAGTGTACCTGAATAGACTTTTTTCTAAATAATACATACAAGTGGCCAACAGGTATATGAAAAGGTACTCAGAATCACTAATAATCAGGGAAATGCAAATCAAAACCCCAATGACATATCACTTCATACTTGTTAGAATGGCTGTCATCAAAGAAACAAGAAATAACAAGTGTTGGCAAGGATATGGAGAAAAGAGAATGCTGGTAAGCTATTGGTGGGAATGTAAATTGGTGCAGCCACTATGGAAAACATTATGCGTGTTCCTCAAAAATTTAAAATAGAACTACTATATGATCCAACAATTCCACTTCTGGGTATATATCCAAGAAAAATGAAAGCAGGATATCAAAGAGATATTGCACTCCCACATTCCTTGTAGCATTATTCACGATAACCAAGATATGCATACAGCCAAGGGTCCATCAGTGGATGAATGCATAAAGAAAATGGGAAATACACACACACACACACACACACACTCACACACACACACACACACACACACACACAAAATGGAATATTATTTAGCCATGGGAAAGAAGGAAATCCTGCCATTTACAACAACATGGATATAACTTGTGATTATTATGCTAAGTAAAATAAGCCAGGTAGAGAAAGGAAAATACTGCATGGTACCATTAACATGCAGGGGAAAAAAGGCAAACTCATAGAAACAGAGAGTAGGAAAGTGATTGCCAAGGGCTGGGGTGTGGAGGAAATAGGGAAAAGTTGGTAAAGTGTACAAAGTTTCAAAGATAAGTAAGTTAGAAAGTAAGTGGAGCCCTTGGTACAACTTTAGGCACATGACCTTTGGGAGGGAGGAAAGAAAGAAAGAAACAAATTGGAAGGAGAGGTAGAGAAATAAGGAAAAAGATTCCATAGTAGCCTAATTTCCAGGTTCCTGCAATCTAGCCAACTGGGTATTGGACAGATCAGTTGTCTCCAGTGGATTTCAGTTTCCTCATTTCTAAGTGAGAGGAGAATTAAATTGGATGACTTATAAAGTTGTGTTTGTACAATTAAGTTAAAATTTATAACTCTGAAAGAATTCATTAAACTTTTTGTTTATAAAAATTTTTTAACACGTTTATTGTGTGCCTGCTTTGTACAAAGGAATTAGGAAAATAAACATGAATGAGACATGTTTACTCTCCTCAGAACAATCTGCATGATAGAGATAGGCAGGGAAAATACAAAGAAGAGAATGAAGAAGAAAAGAGAGAATGCAAGTTCTCCTTCAAGTCTTCATTTAAAGGAGACGTACAGAAGGGTCCACTAGGAGCAGTGGGATTTGGCCATATCCCATTGGCACTGTCAATGCCAGTTAACCTCGTGGATTTGCTGGCAGTAGAGAAGGCCTGGTAAATGATTTTGTTCTTAACTTTTATGTCAGTGATGTGGTGGGTGGGAGGGATCATCTTCTTGGATCTAAGGCACTACAATTAGTAACCCAGGTACTGAGAAAATCTGGCTTAGTTCATCTTTGAACTTACAATTCAGTTCAATTCCAGTTGATTTATATGTATTAAGCACCTGTACATACTAGCTGTGTAAACTTGGGTTAAGTCACCTTCTCAGTGTCTCAATTTCCTCATCTGTAGCATGGGAACACAAACAGAAGCTTACTTCCTAAGACTGTTGATAGGATTAAATTAGTTAATATGTGGAAAGTACTTAGAATAGTACCTGGCTCCTAATGAGTCTTGTAAAAATATTTGCTATCATTGTTATTGCTATTTAGAGCCAGGAAATGTGCTAATTGCTAGGGAGCATATAGAGAGTAACCATAAAGCCTCTTTGCTCTCAAAGAGAAGGCTCTATATGAAGGCTGAAGCTATTACTGGTTAGACTTTCTGACTTATGTCACTCTGTACGACAGACACTAGGTCCATCCACATCACTACAAATAACTCAATTTCATTTTTTTTATGGCTGAGTAATATTTCATTATATATATGTGCCACATCTTCTTTAGCCATTGAGCAACTTAGGCTGCTTCGATGTCCTGGCTACTGTAAATAGAGCTGCCATGAATATTTTGGTAATGACTCTTTTTGAATTATGGTTTTCTCAGGGTATATGCCCAGTAGTGGGATTGCTGGATCATAGGGTAGTTGTAGCTTTTTAAGGAACACCCATACTGTTCTCCATAGTGGCTGTATCAATTTACATTCCCACCAACAGTGCAAGAGGGTTCCCTTTCCTCCACACGGTCTCCAGCATTTATTGTTTGTAGTTTTTTTGATGATAGCCATTCTGACTGCTGTGAGGTGATACCTCATTGAAGTTTTGTTTTTTTTTTGAAGCATGGTTTTCATTTTTTTTTTTACATCTTTATTGGAGTATAATTGCTTTACAATGGTGTGTTAGTTTCTGCTTTATAACAAAGTGAATCAGTTATACATATATATATGTTCCCATGCCTCTTCCCTCTTGCGTCTCCCTCCCTCCCACTCTCCCTATCCCATCCCTCTAGGTGGTCACAAAGCACCGAGCTGATCTCCCTGTGCTATGTGGCTGCTTCCCACTAACTATCTATTTTATGTTTGGTAGTGTATATATGTCCATGCCACTCTCTCACTTTGTCACAGCTTACACTTCCCCCTCCCCATATCCTCAAGTCCATTCTCTAGTAGGTCTGTGTCTTTATTCCTGTCTTACACCTAGGTTCTTCATGACATTTTTTTTTCTTAGATTCCATATATATGTGTTAGCGTATGGTATTTGTCTTTCTCTTTCTGACTTACTTCACTCTGTATGACAGACTCTAGGTCCATCCACCTCGTTACAAATAGCTCAATTTCGTTTCTTTTTATGGCTGAGAAATATTCCATTGTATATATGTGCCACATCTTCTTTATCCATTCATCCGATGATGGACGCTTAGGTTATTTCCATCTCCGGGCTATTGTAAATAGAGCTGCAATGAACATTTTGGTACATGACTCTTTTTGAATTATGGTTTTCTCAGGGTATATGCCCAGTAGTGGGATTGCTGGGTCATATGGTAGTTCTATTTGTAGTTTTTTAAGGAACCTCCATACTGTTCTCCATAACGGCTGTACCATTTCACATTCCCACCAGCAGTACAAGAGTGTTTCCTTTTCTCCACACCCTCTCCAGCATTTACTGTTTCTAGATTTTTTGATGGTGGCCATTCTGACTGGTGTGAGATGATATCTCACTGTAGTTTTGATTTGCATTTCTCTAATGATTAATGATGTTGAGCATTCTTTCATGTGTTTGTTGGCAGTCTGTATATCTTCTTTGGAGAAATGTCTATTTAGGTCTTCTGCCCATTTTTGGATTGGCTTGTTTGTCTTTTTGTTATTGAGCTGCATGAGCTGCTTATAAATTTTGGAGATTAATCCTTTGTCAGTTGCTTCATTTGCAAATATTTTCTACCATTCTGAGTGTTGTCTTTTCGTCTTGTTTATGGTTTCCTTTGTTGTGCAAAAGCTTTTAAGTTTCATTAGGTCTCATTTGTTTATTTTTGTTTTTCTTTCCATTTCTCCAGGAGGTGGGTCAAAATGGATCTTGCTGTGATTTATGTCATAGAGTGTTCTGCCTATGTTTTCCTTTAAGAGTTTGATGGTGTCTGGCCTTACATTTAGGTCTTTAATCCATTATGAGCTTATTTTTGTGTATGGTGTTAGGGAGTGTTCTAATTTCATTCTTTTACATGGATCTGTCCAGTTTTCCCAGCACCACTTCTTGAAGAGGCTGTCTTTTCTCCATTGTATATTCTTGCCTCCTTTACCAAAGATAATGTGACCATATGTGCATGGGTTTATCTCTGGGCTTTCTATCCTGTGCCACTGATCTATGTTTCTGTTTTTGTGCCAGCACCATATTGTCTTGATTGCTGTATCTTTGTAATATAGTCTAAACTCAGGCAGCATGATTCCTCCAGATCCACTTTTCTTTCTCAAGATTGCTGTGGCTATTCGGTGTCTTTGGTGTTTCCATACAAATTGTGAAATTTTTTGTTCTAGCTCTGTGAAAAATGCCATTGGTAGTGTGATAGGGATTGCATTGAATCTGTAGATTGCTTTCGGTAGCAGAGTCATTTTCACAGTGTTAGTTCATCCTACCCAAGTTCATGGTATATGTCTCCATCTGTTTGTATCATCTTTAATTTCTTTCATTGGTGTCTTATAGCTTTCTGCATACAGGTCTTTTGTCTCCTTAGGTAGGTTTATTCCTAGGTATTTTATTCTGTTTGTTGTAATGGTAAATGGGAGTGTTTCCTTAATTTCTCTTTCAGATTTTTCATAATTATTGTATAGGAATGCAAGATATTTCTGTGCATTAATTTTGTATCCTGCTACTTTACAAAATTCATTGATTAGCTCTAGTAGTTTTCTAGTAGAGTCTTTAGGATTCTCTGTGTCATCTGCGAACAGTGGCAGCTTTACTTCTCCTTTTCCGATTTGGATTCCTTTTATTTCTTATTCTTCTCTGATTGCTGTGGCTAAAACTTCCAAAACTATGTTGAACAATAGTGGTGAGAGTGGGCAATCTTGTCTTCTTCCTGGTCTTAGTGGAAAAGGGTTCACATTTCCACCATTGAGAACGGTGTTGGCTGTGAGTTTGTCCTACATGGTCTTTATTATGTTGAGGTAGGTTCCCTCTATGTCTACTTTCTGAAGAGTTTTTATCATAAGTGGGTGTTGAATTTTGTCAAAAGCTTTTTCTGCATCTATTGAGATTATCATATGGTTTGTATCCTTCAATCTGTTAATATGGTGTATCACATTGATTGATTTGCATATATTGAAGAATCCTTGCATTCCTGGGATAAAACCCACTTGATCATGGTGTATGATCCTTTTAATGTGCTGTTCGATTCTGTTTGCTAGTATTTTGTTGAAGATGTCTGCATCTATGTTCATCAGTGATATTGGCCTGTAGTTTTCTTTTTGGGGGACATCTTTGTCTGGTTGTGGTATCTGGGAGATGGTGACCTCGTAGACTGAGTTTGGGAGTATTCCTCCCTCTGCTATATTTAGGAAGAGTTTGAGAAGGATAGGTGTTAGCTCTTCTGTAAATGTTTGATAGAACTTGCCTGTGAATCCATCTGGTCCTGAGCTTTTGTTTGTTGGAAGATTTTTTTAAAATTTATTTTTGGTTGCATTGGGTCTTCGTTGCTGTGTGTGGGCTTTCTCTAGTTGTGGTGAGCGGGGGCTACTCTTGGGTGTGGTGCATGGGTTTCTCATTGCGGTGGCTTCTCTTGTTGTGGAGCATGGGCTCTAGGTGCAAGGGCTTCAGTAGTTGTGGCATGTTGTCTCAGTAGTGTGGCTCATGTACTCTAGAGCGCAGTGGAGCACAGGTTTAGTTGCTCCATGTCATGTGGGGTCTTCCCGGAACAGGGCTTGAACCCATGTCCCCTGCATTGACAGGTGGATTCTTAATCCTTGCACCACCAGGGAAGTCCCTGTTGGAAGATTTTAAATCACAGTTTCCATTTCAGTGCTTGCAATTTTTCTGTTTATATTTTCTATTACTTCCTTGTTCAGTCACAGAAGGTTGTGTTTTTTTTAAGAATTTGTCGATTTCTTCCAGGTTGTCCATTTTATTGGCATATAGTTGCTTGTACTAATCTCTTCTGATCCTTTCTCTTTCTGAAGTATCAGCTGTTACTTCTCCTTTTTCATTTCTAATTCTATTGGTTTGAGTCTTCCCCCTTTCTTTTTTGATGAGTCTGGCTGATGTTTTATCAATTTTGTTTATCTTCTCAAAGATCTGACTTTTAGTTTTATTGATCTTTGCTATCGTGTCCTTTGTTTCCTTTTTATTTATTTTTGATCTGATCTTTATGATTTCTTTCCTTCTCCTAACTTTGGGGTTTTTTTTTTTATGTTCTTCTTTCTTTAATTGCTTTAAGTGTAGTGTTAGGTTGTTTATTTGAGATGTTTCTTGTTTCTTGAGGTAAGATTGTATTGCTATAAACTTCCCTTTTAGAACTGCCTTTCCTGCATCCCATAGGTTTTGGGTCATCGTGTTTTCATTGTCATTTGTTTCTTGGTATTTTTTGATTTCTTCTTTCATTTCTTCAGTGATCTCTTGGTTATTAAGTAGTGTATCGTTTAGCTTCCATGTGTTTGTATTTTTTACAGATTTTTTCTTCTAATTGATATCTAGTCTCATAGTGTTGTTGTCAGAAAAGATACTTGATATGATTTCAATTTTCTTAAATTTACCAAGGCTTGATTCACGACCCAAGATATGGTCTATCCTGGAGAATGTTCCATGAGCACTTGAGAAGAAAGTGTTATCTGCTGTTTTTGGATGGAATGTCCTATAAATATCAATTAGTCCATCTTGTTTAATGTATCATTTAAAGCTTGTGTTTCCTTATTTATTTTCATTTTGGATGATCTGTCCATTGGTGTAAGTGGGGTGTTATAGTCCCCCACTATTATTTTGTTACTGTAGATTTCCCCTTTTATGGCTGTTAACATTTGCCTTAGGTATTGATGTGCTCCTATGTTTGGTGCATAAATATTTACAATTGTTATATCTTCTTCTTGGATTGATCCCTTGATCATTATTTAGTGTCCTTCTTTGTCTCTTGTAATAGTCTTTGTTTTAAAGTCTATTTTGTCTGATATGAGAATTGCTACTCCAGCTTGCTTTTATTTCCATTTGCATGGAATATCTTTTTCCATCCCCTCACTTTCAGTCTGTATGTGTCCCTAGGTCTGAAGTGGGTCTCTTGTAGACAGCATATATATGGGTCTTGTTTTTGTATCCATTCAGCCTGTCTTGTCTTTTGGTTGGACCCTTTAATCCATTTACAGTTAAGGTAGTTATCGATATGTATGTTCCTATTACCATTTTCTTAATTGTTTTGGGTTTGTTATTGTAGGTCTTTTCCTTCTCTTGTGTTTCCTGCATAGAGAAGTTCCTTTAGCGTTTGTTGTAAAGCTGGTTTGGTGGTGCTGAATTGTCTTACTTTTGCTAGTCTGTAAAAGTTTTAATTTCTCTATCGAATCTGAATGAGATCCTTGTTGGGTAGAGTAATTTTGGTTGTAGGTTTTTCCCTTTCATCACTTTAAATACGTTCTGCCAGTCCCTTCTGGCTTGCAGAGTTTCTGCTGAAAAATCAGCTGTTAACCTTATGGGGATCCCCTTGTATGTTATTTGTTGCTTTTCCCTTGCTGCTTTTAATATTTTTTCTTTGTATTTAAGTTTTGATGGTTTGATTAATATGTGTCTTGGAGTGTTTCTCCTTGGAATTGTCCTGTGTGGGACACTCTTCACTTCCTGGACTTGATTGACTGTTTCCTTACACATATTAGGGAAGTTTTCTACTATAATTTCTTCAAATATTTTCTCAGTCCCTTTTTTTTTTCTCTTCTTTTTCTGGGACCCCTATAATTCAAATGCTGGTGCATTTAATTTTGTCCCAGAGGTCTCTGAGATTGTCCTCAATTATTTTCATTCTTTTTTCAGTATTCTGCTCTGCAGTTGTTATTTCCACTATTTAATCTTCCAGGTCACTTATCCATTCTTCTGCCTCTGTTATTCTTTACTGATTCATTGTAGAGAATTTTTAATTTCATTTACTGTGTCATTCATCATTGTTTGTTTGCTCTTTCATTGTTCTAGGTCCTTGTCAAACGTTTCTTGTATTTTCTCCATTCTATTTCCAAGATTTTCGATCATCTTTGCCATCATTACTCTGAATTCTTTTTCAGGTAGACTTCCTATTTCCTCTTCATTTGTTTGGTCTGGTGGGTTTTTTCCTTGCTCCTTCATCTGCTGTGTAATTCTCTGTCTTCTCATTTTGCTTAAATTACTGTGTTTTGGGTCTCTTTTTTGCAGGCTGTAGGTTCATAGTTCTTATTGTTTTTGGTGTCTGATCCCATTGGTTAGGTTGGTTCAGTGGTTGTGTAGGCCCCCTGTTGGAGGGGACTGGGGCCTATGTTCTGTTGGATGATACTGGATCTTGTCTTTCTGGTGGGCAGGACCATGTATGGAGTTGTGTTTTGGGGTGTCTGTGAACTTATTATGATTTTTGGCTGCCTTTCTGTTAATTGGTGGGGTTGTGTTCCTGTCTTGCTAGTTGTTTGTCATAGGGTGTCCCGCACTATAACTTGCTGGTTGTTGAGTGGAGCTGGGTCTTAGCATTGAGATGGAGATCTCTGGGAGAGCTTTCGCTGTTTGATATTACGTGGAGCCTGGAGGTCTCTGGTGGACAAATGTCCTAAACTTGGCTCTCCCACCTCAGAGGCTCAGGCCTGACACCCAGCCAGAGCACCAAGACCCTGTCAGCCACATGGCTCAGAAGAAAAGCGAGAAAAAGAAAGAAAGAAAATAAATAAAATAAAATAAATTTTTTAAAATAAAAAAATATTAAAAATAAAAAAGTAATAAAAAAACAAAATAGGGAATAGAAGAAGAGAGCAACCAAACCAAAAACAAATCCACCATTGATAACAAGTGCTAAAAACTATACTATTAAAAAAACGGGCAGTCAGAATCCTAGGACAAATGGCAAAAGCAAAACTCTACAGACAAATATCACACAAAGAAGCATACACATTCACACTCACCAAAAGAGAAAAAGGAAAAATATATATTTTTCTTTTAAAAAAGGAAGAGAGCAACCAAATCAATAAACAAATCTACCAAAGATAATAAGTTCTAAATACTGAACTAAGATAAACATAAAACCATAAACAAATTAGATGCAGAAAGCAAACCCTAAGTCTACAGTTGCTCTCAAAGTCCACTGCTTCAATTTTGGGATGATGCATCTATTCAGGTATTCCACAGATACAGGGTTCATCATGTTGATTGTGGAGATTTAATCCTCTGCTCCTGAGGCTGCTGGGAGAAATTTCCCTTTCTCTTCTTTGTTTGCACAGCTCCTTGGGTTCAGCTTTGGATGTGGTCCCGCCTCTGTGTGTAGCTGGCCTGAGGGCGTCTGTTCCCACCCAGACAGGACGGGGTTAAAGGAGTGGCTGATTAAGGGGCTCTGGCTCACTCAGGCTGTGAGCAGAGAGGGGTATGGAATGCTGGGCGAGCCTGTGGCAGCAGAGTTCAGTGTGACATTGTAACAGTCTGAGGTGTGCTGTGTATTCTCCTGGGAAAGTTGTCCTTGGATCACAGGACCCTGGCAGTGGTGGGCTGCAGAAGCTCCCAGGGGTGTGTGGATAGTGACCTGTGCTTGCAGACAGGCTTCTTGGTGGCTGCAGCAGCAGCCTTAGTGTTTCATGACCATCTCTGGGGTCTGCTCTGATAGCCACAGCTCGCGCATGTCTCTGGAGCACATTTAGGCGGTGCTCTGAATCCCCTCTCCTTCTGCACCCTGCAACAATGGTCTTAGGCAGGTCCTGAGTTTTTCCCAGATTCAGACTCAGCTGGCTGTGGCACACTAGCCCCCTTCAGGCTGTGTTCACACAGCCAACCCCTGTCCTCTCACTGGGATCTGACCTGCCAAGCCCAAGCCTCAGCTCCCAGGCCGCCCCCCCTCACCCCCCCGCGGGTGAGCAGACAAGTCTCTCAGGCTGATGAGTGCTGGTTGGCACCCATCCTCTGTGTGGGAATCTCTCTGCTTTGCCCTCTGCACCCGTGTTGCTGTGCTTTCCTCTGTGTCTCCAAAGCTTCCCTCCTGCACACCCCCCTGTCTCCACCAGTGAAGGGACTTCCTAGTGTGTGGAAGCTTTTCCTCCTTCACAGCTCCCTCCCAGAGGTGCAGGTTCTGTCCCTATTCTTTTGTCTCTGGTTGCTCTTTTTTCTTTTGCCCTACTCAGGTACGTGGGATGTTTCTTGCCTTTTGGGAAGTCTGAGGTCTTCTGCCTGCATTCAATAGGTGTTCTCTAGGAGTTGTTCCACATGTAGATGTAGTTTTGATGTATTTGTGGGGAGGAAGGTGATCTCCACATCTTATTCCTCTGCCATCCTTAAGGCCCATTGGGCAAATTCTTGAAGGACCCTTTCTTGTTGATGAAATAAAATCACTTTTGACCAATTCCAAGACAAATTGCCAATATCTCGACTCACAAAAATTTCTATCCTCAAGCATTTTTCCTAAAAGGAAATAACAAGAAAAATGGATATTTCCAAATATTATCCATTTTCTGGCCTTCTCTAACTTCTGCTCTCCCCCCAAACCATCAGAAACACAAAAACGATCAGGAGTCAACTAGCACAAAACCAGCTGAAAGTGGATGATTTGCAGTTAGGTATATGGGACCAATTGCTATGATAAATGTTCTTTTAAGTAGACAGTTTTGCAAAGGATATAGACTGTTTATGTATGATTAATTAAGAAATAATTATCTTTGACTGGAGGAATACGAGACAATAAATGGACCATAAAATCTAAATAAACACTCAGGCTGCTGCCTTTAGTTTCAAATGGTGCCTGGAATATTTATGACTTATATAAAAAGAAATGATAAACTCTTCCCCAGTTCACCCACCATTTCCAAAAGCCAAAGGCATTATGACATTTTTCTTTGTTTTTTCCGTGTGGTCTCTGCCTGTGGATATGTCCATCCAAAGGGTATTTTATTGCACAATCATTACAGTACTTTCATTTTCTGTTTGTTGAATGCCATCATCTTAGAGGTCATCATGAGTGACTTCCTCTGCCTCATCTTCATCTCTTACCTTGCCTGTAGAAATGTCTCAGTAAACATTCCCCACTGCCCAGCTTTCCCCATCACAGTCCATCTTGTACATTGCTGTCAGTTTTATCTGCCTTGAGTATGGCACTGTCAAGCTCAAAAACAAGCAAACAAATGCCCCAAAAAGTTCAATGTCTTTTTTATTTATTTATTTTTTTGTCTAGGGAATAAAATCCAGACTGCTTAGTTTGGCCTTCACGTCTCTGTCTTTCATGAATTCAAGCACTTAACAACCATCGAATCCTCAAGGGTGAGAGGTACTGTATTAAGAATATAAATCAAATAATATGTGTTCCATGGACCTTATAGTTCTAATAAAAGGGGGAAGATGTATAAGTAAACAAATAAGAGCAGTATAGTTGAGTTCAACCAAAGAAATATGTACAGGGCATGGTGGATGCACATATACAAGAAGAGCATGTAATTGCACTTTTATGGGGGGAAAGCCTAGAAAGGTTTCTATCAGGAGGTTTGAAAGTTTCAATAAGAAATTTGAGCTGAATCATGCTGAATGGTGGTGAGAGTTTCTCCATAATACAAGGTAGGAAAAGAGACCCTACGTACAGCACGCAATTATAAAAAGCAAGTTTTGGAATTGCTATAACCTGGATGCATAGAGTAGATGGGATAAGACAAGAAAAGAAGTTGGAAACAAAAGCAGATCATAAAGGAGACTATTTTAAGAGGTAAAAATTATTCTAGTGTGACAAGGGCAATCCAATGACAGGCTTATTTAAGCCAGGGAGTAACAAGATTGAATTTTCATTTTATAAACATTTTCTGATTGCATGAGTGGAGGAGGGATTAGCAGAGGACAAGGAGAGTTATAGGGAGACTGGTTTAAAAAACACACTGTCTCTCATATGAAGGAGCTCAATAAATGGTAGCTAGTATAAAGGCATAGCAATGGGGATGAAGTAAGTAAAGATATGACAGTTACTATAGAAGTAAAATCTACTGTATAGGATTTGGCTCCTGATTTCATGTCAGGAGTTAGAGAAAGGGAAATCAAGGATAAAATCTCTTTCTTTACAAAAATAGATAGATGATAGACAGACAGATACATGATAGGTAGATACATACATACATACATACATACATACATACATATATACATACATACATACATAGCTGGGGAGAGGAGGAGATTTGGAGAAAAGGTGATGAATTCAAGTGGAAATATCCAGCAGGTGGTTTGATAAAAGCATCTGGAATTCATTTTAGAAGTTTGGGTTTATAATAAATACTTGAGAACCCAAAGCATACTGATGGCAACTTGAAGCTTCAAAATTGGCCTAGATTGCCTAAGGAGAGAATGTGAGGCAAAGAGAGATGATGACACCAGAAAAACTCTGAAGAACTCTAGCATTTAAAGAAATAAGTAGATGAGAGAAGCCCATGAGTGGCCAGAAGAATAAGAGAAATCTGAAAATAAGGAGGGCATTAAAACCAAGGTATGAGAGCATTTGAGGAAGAAGGGCATCATGGGTAACATCAAATGTAAAACTCATTTGCTTTACATAACGTAATCATGGATTCTCATCCACTTGGGCTGGAAAGTTAGAAAGTCATTGATGACATTTGGTGGGAAATTCCCTTGGGTTGTTGGGGATCAAAAGCCTTGTTATGATGATCGAAAAATGGGCAGATGAAGAGATGATAGGGATGAGAAAAGAAAGTTATTTGGAGAAGGAGAATGTGAAAAAAAGAGAAAGACATATATAAAAGGATTAAGAGGGGTTTTAAAAGGTGGGGGGCAAGGACTAGGAAATGTTTACAGGTTATGGGCAATGAGCTGTGGGGAAAGAGTTTGAAAACACATGCAAAGGAGGAAAAAACTAATGGGTGAAGGCAGGAGAGGAAGAAGCCAGATCAGACACAGGTGAAGCGATTAGCTAAGAGCAAGTGATGAAACAGCATTGCATGTTGAAAAAATATGCCTATATTAATGCCAGCTGTGGTAGGTAGAATGATCTCCCCAAAGATACCTATGCCCTAATCCCTGGAACATATTACATGGCAAAGGGGACTTTGCAGATGTAATCACAGATCTTCAGATAAGGAGACTATCCTGTATTATCCAAGTGAGCACAATCTCACCTCATGAGCCCTTAAAAGCAAACAACTTTCTCCAGCTGAAGCGAAAAAGAAGTTGGAGAAATTTGAAGCATGAGAGGAACTCAACTCATTTTTACTGGAAGGGGCCACATGGAAAGCACAAGAAGAAATGCAGGCAGGCTCTAGGAGCTAAGACCAGCCCTTGGATGACACCCAGCTAAGAAAGAATGACCTTAGTCATTCTGACCTACAGTCACCTGTAGTCATGCTACATCCGAACTCTGACTGCTAAGTTTGTGGTAATTTGTTACGGCAGTGATAGAAAACTAATACACCAGCTGATAGCCTATGGGGAAGAGGGCTGAGGTAGCAATGAACGCCCAAGGACAACTAGCCCCTTGCAACCCTTTTCTCACTCATTCAGCAAGGCTTTTGACCTGCCCTGGTGGTTTGGGTTCTGGCTTCAGATATATGACACAAAAGTATATGCAGCGATTGTCCAAAGTTATGCTAATTCTGGGAGAGGCAATAGTAGAATATAATCTTTCCCTCAATTTTACCATTCACTGCCCCCTGTAGCTATGCACCTCCCAATATACCAGACTCCCCAGGGATTCCTCACTTGTTTTTAGTTTCTGGAAATCTTATTAGCTTCTTGCTTCTACAGCTTTTCAAGAGTTGATCTGGGGGAGGGAGCCAAGCACTGCCTTATTTCTTCATCTTGGCAGAATGGACTCTTTGGATCTGTTTTATATGCCAGCATCTTATGACCTCATTTAACCAGTGACTAACTTCATATGATAGATGTTATACTACTGTTTAACAAACAAGCAAACTTGATCATAATATATAAATAATTGCCCAAGAGCACACAGCTAGTTGGTGACACAGCCCGTTGGTCCTGGATGTTCCTAAACATGAACCTGTTCTTTTAATCAGGGTAGCATGATGCCATGCAAAGATTTGCACTTTCAATCTTCTCACTTAATGAAGAAAGAGAGATGTTGGCTATGGGTGAAGGTATTTCAAGTGTTGGAGGTCCTGGAGGGCTGAGAAGATATTCACATCCTGTCGACAGCTTCCTATTTTGCCAATTCACAGGGCTGGCCCAAAAGTAAAGAGAAAACACTGGCAATTATAATAGGAAAGCCGAGGATGACTGACTTCTAGGTCTGTCTCAAGCCCAGGACAAAGAGTATTTCATTGTTACCTGCAACAGTAGCCCTGGCTGATTATGAGGAAAAGTTAGAGGCACCTTTCTACTCGGGACAAAGCCCTGGTTATGAGACTACCTATCAGCCCTAAATTGTGACTAACTCACTCAACTTCTACACCTTAGTTTCCTCATCAGGAAATTGGAGATAATAATGTTTTTCCAGTGGCAGAAATCTGAAAAAGATGATTCTTTAGAGTCCTTCTAGCCCTAAGATATGGAATTCTCTTTTTGTCAGTTGAGTCTTACAAGGCTCTGCTGTAGACAACAGAGTCTGGAACTATGCCACAGGAGATCTTCTCAACTAAAAAGTAAACTAGGCTTTTTTCACTTTGCAGTTGAGTAAATCTGGCTTCTTAAACATTTCCCTTTACTTAATCCAGTTTGACAAACAGCAGTGAACTTCCAAGTTACCTCCCTGTGGAATAATGTTCTATTGCCTATCTGCATTGTTGTTGCATGTCACAGAGGAACTCCATAAAGCAAACAGATGACCCAGGTGTCAAAATACCATTTCAGGAAATAGCTCGGAAATGAATTTTGATCACCAGGACACAGTGCATCTATTCAGCCCAGGGAGTCTTAGTGCTTCCTGTGGCTCTCTTGGCTATGAAATAGCATCCTAAAGCAAATGTGGAGGAAGTAATTAATTGTGTAAAATAACACAGATATTTTACCCTGAATCACCTTTTGCAGAATCACCTTTGTTCAAATCCTGTCAGGACTTTTATAAGAGCTATCTTTTCCCACAGTGAGGAATTCGAAGCCAGCCATGAAAATGACCACTGGCCAAAGTGCTCTGGCCTAACAAAGTGAAGGAAGGGAGGCCTAATGAGACATTGAACCCATCTTGCTTTCTTCTGTTTTCCCCTGAGTTTCTAAGCCTGAAAGAATATTCTCCTTCTTGGCCTCTCTCTTTCCTTTTTACTTTTTTTTTCCTCTAGGTTTAGGATTCTCATTCTACTACATCTACCATTTGGTTTATTGACTGAGATCAGATCACTTCCTAAGAGCAGGTTTGGATGAGGGAGACAAGGAAGAGTATAGACAGACATTAGTTATGTTCTAGTAAATGTGCTAGAGAAAACAGAATGGAAGGAGCATATAAAACAGTCACTATGATAATGAAGTTAATAATTAATACAGTATTACTATATTTGGCAAGAAATTGATTCTTTCTAATACCAAGACTCTAGGATTCTACAAAGACTACTACTACTAATGCTACTACTGCTGCTATTACCAATACAAATAATGCTACTACCACTAATAGTAATAATGAACCCCCCCAAAATTACTATAACTTTCCTTTTGTCAAAGTGCCTTTCTATATTTAATTTTATTTGACCTTCACAAGTATAAAAGGCAAGTAGGGAAGTTACAGTATTATTATGTCTCACTTGGTTGATACTGGAAGCAGTTGGGCCTCAGAGACAGCTTTGATGCCACTCAAAAGCACAGCAGAAGACTCGGGGCTGAACCCAAGCCTCTAGATACATTGTCTGGGCTCATTGCATTATGAATCTTACTAAGGCTTAATTAATGATAACAGATTCTTTCATAAAAGCAAAATTTTGAGAGGCCATAAGGGGAGGGAACAATGGTTAAAGAGGTAGAGGAGAGAAAAGCATGAAAGAGCAAATCTATTATCATACTGCTGTTGAGCTGACCCCCAGAGGCTGCTTCTGCCAGTAGATGCTGTGTGTCTGGGTGTGGAGAAGATCACAGACCAAACTCTGCAATCATTTTCCCTGGCTCAGCATTCCTTCTGTGTGCTGTCAGCAAAAAAGGAACAGACAGAGGTGACGTTTTCATTGAAAATAAATTTGCCCAGTGCACACAAGATCTTCACAACATGGCACCCAAATGGGCCAATTCTCTGAGATTTTCCATAGAATTACCCTCCATTAGCCTTCACAGTCAACTAAGCTTATCTCTTGGAGAAAAGAGAGTCCAGAGTGGCTGGGTTACACTCTGATGCCAACTCTAAAATTTCCTGTTGTCCTGACAGCTTGTAGGATAAGCAGGGAAATGCAGCCTGTGCTGGAGATGCTCACCAGAGCATCTGACATCAAAGTAACTGAAATCTGGGGCCAGGCAAAGAAAAGGATGAGCATGCCAGGCTTGGATCAGGCCAACCATCAGTTTCCCAGGAGAAAGCTAGACTTTAGGGAGAAAAATAAAACAAAATAGACCAAAAACAACAAAATTCAACTCTTGTGAAGAAACTGCACTATTTTAGGATGGTGCTGACT
This sequence comes from Monodon monoceros, assembly GCF_005190385.1. Classification (NCBI taxonomy): domain Eukaryota; kingdom Metazoa; phylum Chordata; class Mammalia; order Artiodactyla; family Monodontidae; genus Monodon; species Monodon monoceros. Next base: position 27,380,863 of record NW_021703765.1, read on the forward strand.
GATGCCCTAAGTAATAGTTTGAAAACTTAGATGTCCTGCCAGCAAATCAAAATAATAAGTCATGATGTCTGAATAATGAATTAAATTTTTCAAAGAACTTGTACCTGCAAGGATCTCATTTGGGTTCCACAATTTCCTGAAGAGCAAGTTATGAGACGTATTATCCCCATCTGCTTGGGAGAGCCTAGTTGGTTTATCCAAGCCACACAGGAATTGGCCATGGACTTAGACCTTGAACCAGGCCTCCTGACAACTGTTAGGTGGCCTTTCTGTCCTTTCTGTGCCCTGGCTGTTGTATAGCTCAGTGACTTCTCAAAGGGCACTGAAAAAGGCACTTTCAGCAGGTTACAATTTGTGATTTTCAGGCATTCATTGCCCTACTACAGTGCAAGGAACATGGTGCTGTTTTAAGAACACATTCTGATAGAAATAGGGCTGGGAGGGATGAAGTAGAAATCTTCTTAAACATGTGGAGGCAACTCTCTCTGCTATGTCCACAGGCCCAGGCCCACCTGTTTCCATTCCTGTTCTCAGGGCAGAATGTCCTCCTGTTTTTCAGACTTGGGCACACTCTTGAATCCTTTCATCTTGAACTTGTACTCTCTACAGCACTCCATTCTCTCCTCTCAATCCAGAACCTGTTACTCAGTTGGACTTTTCCAGCCTCCTTGTTGCTACTCTTTAAGTTTTATTGTCGCTCCTATGAGTTTTGATTCTTTGACTTTGTCCAAGTACCTTCCCTGGTCCAGTATTTTTGGCTCTACCCTAGACCTACCACACAGTTTCTCTACTACTCTTCTCTCTGATTCTTAGTAAATGCTTGACTTTTAAACTGGCTAGACACTAATTCATTCAACAGATCCTTAGGGGACACCTACCATGCATAGCTGCACAAGCCAGTGCTGTCTCAGCAATGTTTGGAGGGAATAGTGTCCCTAATCTTGGTCTAGTGAAGAGAGAAGCCACCAGTGCATTTTGTCTTAACATCTTGCCCCTATTTCACCAGTTCCAAGGCAGAATAAATGGAGCTGGATAGCATCCCCCGTTTGGAAAGATGTTGGTATGACTGCTTAATAGATTGAGAGGAGGGCTCTGATGCAATTCTTCATTTCCTTTGTCTATTGTTGCAGGTTTTCATTAACCTTTGAGGTTGTCTTCATTTTGTGGTTTGCATTTTAAGCATTTTCTGGTTTTGAAACTGCCTAGCAAATAATTTATTTTGATCCAACTGCTTCCCTCAATTACTATTATATTTAACTCTTTTGTAAAATAGCAAACTCCACACCCCCTGGATATCTCAAACCACCATTCCACCCATCTGTGGCTCTTATGGTTCAGGATTTCATTTAGGAACTGAATTTGTGCACTTGAGGAAAAAATCCACATATGCTAGGCTTCTGCTTCCTTTCTCGGCTGGGAAGTCCTCTTATTTCTTCTAGTCCTAACTGAAAGGAAGAAGAAACAAAGAAAAAAAGGAAAGGAAGGAAGGAAAGAAGGAAGGAGGGTAGGAAGGAAGGAAGGGAAAAGAAAGAGGATAGATGAACGGATAGATACTGTGGACATTTGCCATGTGGTTCTATAAACATAATGACATACACCTCAATAGTTTACATCCCTCCCCTCCATAAATCCTGCCTCCTATGCAAATTTCTGATTTAACTGTCCAGTCCATGATTATCTTTGATTCCCTCAGTCATCTAAATACTAACACTTTATAAATTTTGCTCAAAGACAACACTGGACATGGGAATTCCCTGGCAGTCCAGTGGTTAGGACTCCACACTTTCACTGCTGAGGGCCTGGGTTCAATTCCTGGTTGAGGAACTAAGATCTCACAAGCCACATGGCATGGCCAAAAATAAAAAAGGCAACCAACCCTGGACAAAAATTTAAATTAGGCATCTTTGTACCACAGTAATGATAAAATACCTAACATTTACGGAGTACTAACTACATCCTAGGAATTATTTTTTTTAACATTTTAATACACTATCTCATTTACTTTTTACTGCAAGAGTATGAGGAAATTTCATCATGTCCATCTTGCAGAAGAGCAAGCTGCGGTTTTGAGGGATAATGTAAGTTGTCCTCTCAAGGTAGCACAACTACGAAATGGCAGAACAAGACTGAATCCATGTCTTTTTTATTTCAGGGTCTTTCTTTTCTCTTAAATATTAAACTACTTATACTCCTTATATCCATTTCACTTACCTTTTCCCCCGCCATTCCCCCCAAACTACCCCCACCCCAATCCTATCCCTCCTCACTGCTGCCATTCCCAAGTCTTTCTCTCAGTTGTGTGATTTCCTGTCTAGAGAGAAAGTCCTTTGATAAAAAAATGTTTGCACTGACATATATCATTAGTCATTAATTCAGTGAGTTAACACATCTCACATCCATTTACAGCAGACACTGTGCTAGGCTGTAGAACAAACAAATATGTCTGGGTTTAATAAATAGGTCGTAGGCAGATCCATGTTGATAAGTACAACATGACTCCAAGTTTTGAAATAAAAACATGTGCAAGGCATTCTGGGAGCAGAGGAGGAGGTTTATGTTCTGTCTGGGGAGTCTGGGAAGACTCCAGAGGGAGGGATAACAGGCATGTATTTTGTAACATGACTATGATTTCAATGTTCACACATTCAGTCAACACATGGTTGTCAAGCACCTGTTTTATGCAAAGCACTGTGCTATATCACTAGTATACATAGCGGAAGAAAGTAAATGTAGTCCCTGCATTCATCGAGCTTGCATTCTGACAGGAAATTCAGGCAGTAAACACATACATATCTAAAATAAACATTCAGTTATAAATCATCAAAATGTATACTATAGGTAATATACCTAAGTGAAAATAAAAGGGGAACCTAATTTAGGGAGTGTGGGTCAGAAAGGAAGAGTGTGTGTAAGAAAGTTTTTTTTAGGAAGGTGACACTGAACGGTGACTTTGAGGGATGTGTAGGAATGAGGTGGGCAAGGTATTCTAGGCAAAGCAGCAGCATGTGAAGGGGACATGAACCGGGACAAGCTGGACACATTCTAGGAACTGAGAGGAGACCCCTGTGGCTGGAGAGTGGTACCGGAGGGGAATCACAGGAAGTGAGGATGGAGAGGTAGGTGGAGCCTCAGCCTGGTAAGAGAACAGCTTGTACTCCCAATGTGATGGGAAGACTAGAGGAGGAGAGAGAGAGGAGGGAGACAGGCCATGGGAGCAGTTTGTAATGTCAGGTTTGGACACTTGGCAACCCCACGTCAGGTGTGGAAATAAACGAAGACCAACCAAAGGAGACATGTTTTGGCAGAGACTCAAAGGCAGGCAGAGGAATGGAAAAGCTTTATGGTTAAGAAAAAGGGAAGTCTTCAGGTATGTCCTGACTGGAGGCTGTTGGCCTGGTGAAGCTGTAGGAGGGCTAACTAGAAACCAGGTGTCCTATGTGATGGGTTAGGGGTGCATATTTGGCTTTCTCTCGTTGGTTCTAAGGTGGAAGTAGAGACAAAAATTAAAGAAGTTTTTAATTATTAATCAAGTCCTGGCCATTTGGGGTCAGTTGTTACAGAAAGTATTCTTTAGCTTCCTGCATTGTCATTAGAGACAGCACTCTTGCTTCCTACAAATCTGACTTATCACAGGCTAGCATCCTGGTTTGTAGATAAGGGGTTGGTTTCCAGGGCAGGTTGCTGCAGGTTGTGGGTCAAAGTTAACCAAAATGTGATTGGAGCATAGATTTCACTGGGGAAGAGAACTGGAGGCTGGGACGTTATAGGAGAGTCACCTCCAGAGTGTGGACTTAATCCTCCAGACAGTCATCACCAAATGTTTCTGTTTGCACATTACTGTCTGCAAAACAATTTTGAGCATACATTTCCAACATATCTGTCTTTATTTACATCTAAATTTTACACATGTTCTGTTGTATTTGTAATTTTTAAGAAAATGCAAAAAAGTTTTCTATACATTGTTATCAATTTAAGTGTAATTTTGCAAAGAACTGGATTATCACGTGACTCAATTTTGCTAAAGAATTATAGTTTATAATTCAAAATGATATATGCATGCCTATGTTCATAGCAGTACTATTTACAATAGCCAAAACATGTAAACAATCTAAATGTCCATTGACAGATGAATGGATAAAGAAGATGTGGTGCAAATATATACAATGGAATATTACTCAGCTATAGAAAAGAATGAAATAATGCCATTTGCAGCAACATGGATGGACCTAGAGATTATCATACTAAGTGAAGTAAGTCAGAAAGAGAAAGGCAAATACCATATGTTGTCACTTATATATGGAATCTAAAATATGATACAAATGAACTTATTTACAGAACAGAAACAGACTCAGACATAGAAAACAAACTTATGGTTACCAAAGGGGAAAGGGGGGTGGGGGAGGGATAAATTAGGAGTTTGGGATTAGCAGATAAAAACTACTATATATAAAATAGATAAACACCAAAGTCATACTGTATAGCACAGGGAACTATATTCAATATCCTGTGATAGATCATAATGGAAAATTATATATATATATATATATATATATATATATATATATATTTGGATCACTTTGTTGTACACCAGAAACTAACACAACATTTTAAATCAACTATTCCTCAATTAAAAAAAAAAAGGATTATAGTTTGACATCATATTCTCAAGTCTAATTTCTTCATTTAACGTTTTGAATAATTAATAGTTACATTGTTCCCAAATCCTCATGATTTTAACAGCTATAAACTGAAAACTCTCTCTCCTACCTCAGCCTGCTCACTCACCACCCCTGCCCTCATATTTAGCAAATCTTTTTTTTAAATTAATTTTTATTGGAATATATTTGCTTTACAATATTTTTATTAATTTTTATTGGAGTATAGTTGTAACAAATCTTACTAGCTTTTCATATATCCTTCAAATGTTTATTCAAATAAAATTTAATGCATATGTATAAATACTACTCATTTATCTGTTTTTATAAAACTGTGACTGCTTATGTTTTAAATGTATTGCTAATGTCATATAATTATTAGATTATATTTGAAGGCAGTTCATATTTGAAGAATGTGATCTTAGGGTGTGGCCTTTTTTAATTGTGTTAGATGTAGGACCCTCTGTTGATCTGTATGTGAGCTCTAGCAAGAAGTTCCAGTATTGCCTTCCCAGAGTCCTGGGGCATGTGCACTTCCCTTTAAAGACCATGCTGTCAGCAACAGGAAGCCCCTGAAGGTCAACCAGAGAGTGGCAAGTTTTTGAGTAGGATCACTGAGGTGAAGGTGTAAAGCATGGATGGACATGATGGCCAATAAGAAGTAGTGGGGGAAAGGGCCAGAGGCTATTGCAATGATTCAGGCAAGATGTGGGGAGGCAGAGGTGATGCGGAGGCAGCAGGTGGCCAGATGAGAATTTTAGAGGGTGAATCTTAGAAACTGCTGACTGCTTGAACAGAGTGGTACAGTATCGTGTACTCCAGTCAGGAATGTTTACATTTAAAGAGAGGCTGCCTGGGGGAATTGCAGACTCCCTTCCAGGCAAGAGGAAATGTATTTTAGGCAGGCAAGGTTTCATCATCCTGTTTGCCATCACTCTTGCTTGAGTTTCAGAACCTTGCTGCTCACCCTGCAGAAGCTTCCAAGAGGTCTTGGTGGTTTGGGGTCCATCATCCTCCAGGTGCTGTTCTTAGAGGACTAAGAACAGGAAGTCTAGCTCCCAGAATAGTCATCACCACCTGAAACTCACCGTGGGACGGCTGTCACTCCCAACCAAGGAGAGTTGGTCCAGGAAAGGGATTCACTGGGAGTTAGAGGCTCCTTCCACTACCTGTTCTCTACTGCCAGGGCCATTCCCTGTGCCAGGGAGGAAGAAATTTTTCTCTGTCCATCTAGATCTTCTAGATGGTCTAAGAATTAAACTGACATGAGACAGATTAACAGGAGAAAATCAAACAGAATTTTAGTAAGATGTATACATGGGAGAGACCCAGAAAAACTGAGTGACTCACCAAAATGGCTAAAGCCCTCACCTTAAATACCATCCTCTGCTCAAGACAAAGGAGGGTAGGGAGAGCTAGTTAAGAAAGTTTACTCAGGAAAAGTACAGTAAATAAGGGTAATTGTGATGCAGATTTAAGCTCTTGCCTTCTCCACCCCTTAAGAGTTTTCGAAAGATTTGTTCATCCTCCCTTCCAGGCACAGAAAGGGAGACACCCTTACAATTGGCGATTTCCCTTACAAATATAAATATTTCTATCAAAAGGGTAACTCCTACTTGGTTTTCAGAGTTTCTCTGTGTCTGCTGTTTATTAGAAAATAACCAGCTTGAAACAATTAATATGTTAAAGAGAAACATTTATGGTGCCAAATTCTGCTCCCCTACACCAGCCAGGCTAGAAGGAGTATCTATGAGCCGGGCAAAAACCGGTTGATTGTTCCCTTCTCTTAATTGTATACCTATGAAATCACAGTATTCTAAAAGAGAATGATCAAAGTGATAGGAAATGGTTGTCGTGACAGCATCCAACCTCCACCCAATGCTCTAATCTAATCGCAACTTCCATGAAAGCAAGAGTTGGTCTTGTTCACTGGGAGTGGTACTCCTAGTCCCTAAAGCACTGCCCGGCATTCAATGGGCCATCAATAGACACTGCTGCAGAAATAAATTCTTAAATGAATGTCTGTAGAGATGTTCATCTCTCTACCTCAACATTTCCTAATACAGGGTCTTCACTGTGTCCTACAGTAGTATTCTGTATTGTTTTGCAATTACATTAAGAGCAAGTTCTTATTGTCCTGTAATGTACTTGTACTTCTTGTACTACTTCCTTGTACTTCTGCTCTGTGGTCTTGAGTTTTCAATGAAAGCGCTCAGATCAAGGCTATGTCCTTTTCCATGGCAAACCTTTAGATCCATGTAGACAGTTATTTTCCCACTGAGATTTCTGTCTGACTCCAGCTGGTTTATTCAACCATTCCTCTCAGGTATGATGTGGTTTACCAGATTCCTCACCCTGGTCATCTAGCCCTTAGATCAGTATCGCTGGTGATATTAGTATCACAGGGTTAGTAATTGTGGTAGTAGTAAGTGCCACAGCAGCAGCTTACACAGTAGTGCCAGTTACAGTAATACTGTTTCCTGCTCACATAGTGGTTAATAAAGTACTTTCACAGTCATCTTCTCATTTTGCTCTCCTGGTAACACTGGGAGGTGGATATTACAGCCTCTTATTTTACAGAAGAGGGACCTGAAGGTATTGCTGCCCAAGTTCTCGTGTCCAGTGCTCTGCCTTTCAGCCTGTACACAACACTCTTTCAGCTACAACATGCCTTTGCGAATGTGTTGCCAAACACTAGCTACTCTGGATGTGGCCAGGAACACTACAAATCTTGATGGGAAAAGAAGCAGCAAAGAAGGCAACACTGAGACACCAGAGCTGCCTGGGTAGGGGTGTGCGCAAGTGCTGGTTAGTCTGTGCTGGTTAGTTCTGTGAACCTCCTCCCTCCCACCCCCAACCTGGGCACCAGACTTTCTGCCCCTTGGCTACTGGGGGAGACCCCCCAGAGCAGTGGTGCCTACAGAGTCCTCAGGTCCGTCCTAGTCCCCGCTCTGACGCTGGTTTTCTCCACTTCCCCCCGGAGGACACTTTCCTCAGTCTCCTCCCAGAAAATTTAGTTTAATAAATTCCTACTGTACCCTTCAGCTCACTCAAACACATCACTGAGCAGTGTTGATCAACTGTATTTTCCCGCAAAATTCCGAAAGGCAAGGGCTCAGGAAGCATAAAGCCCATCTGCCCTAGCTGGACGCCCTGACTGCCTGCGCTGGGAGCAACTGGCCCTCAGCGGGGCTGAGAGTGCAGAAACACAATGTTCTTTTTTGACGGGGGTTTCAAAGCGTCCACTTCCTGGAGTGCGGGCCAGCGGCTGGAAAAGGCCCTCAGGATTTACGAGCCTGCAGAAACTCAGCTCACTGCTCCTGTAACAAGAGGGAGACAGAACGTTCTGTCACCACGTCAGGTTCTCATGCACCAGGCCTTCTGGAAATGTTTTCCCTGTCTGAGAATTGAAGGCAGATGGAGGCGAGTTGCTTTGGTTCACTTGCACCATCTTCTCTTCCTCTCAAAGGCTTTTCAAATCCAGTGAACCCAGAAGGAACTTAAAGAAGAAAGGACACAAAATATATGAATACTGCCCCAGGCCCAGTGTTCACATAAAGGACTTTTGGATTGCTCCTCCCTTACACTCGCACTGCCACCTCACTGGCTCAGCTGCTCAATCAGTCGGTTAGTCAATCAACAAACATCCTGATCATCTACTGAGGGCTGTGACTGGCACTGGGTGGGAGGCATAGAACAAAATACTAAGCAGAGGCTCTATCCCTGAGGTGCTCACTTTAGTCTTGAGCAGACACTTATCACCGCTGATAAAATGAGAGATGGTTCATTATTAATCAGGACTTCTGGCTTCAGTGCCTAAATACTTTCCTTTGGTAAAACATAGGATGAGATTCTGGAGCCCAGGAGAGATTTAACTGCCTGGAAATCTGGACACAGTTGAAACATTGAGAGCTTGGTAAGAACAGACCAAATAAGTGCAGCATAAGTGACTGGGTTGGGAATTATAAAAAATGAGGTGTGGATTATTGTTCCCTCACAGGGGCTGAGTAAAATGCTGTGAGGCAAATGTCCCAGTGAAATGAATAACCTGTGTACAGTCTGTGTTTTCACCTCCTGGAGACCAATGGTTAAGTTAGTTTATTCCCGGGGCCTCCATAATTTTTCTGTAAAAGGCCAGAGAGTAAACAATGCAGGCTTTGGGGTCTATAGGGTCTCTGTTGTGACTACTCAACTCTGTGGTGATAGGAATGCAGCCACAGACAATATGTAAATGAATGACAGGGGCTGTATTCAAATAAAACTTTATAGATGGACACTGAAATTTGAATTTCACATAACTTCCACAAGACATGAAATATTATTCTTCTTTTGATTTTTTTTTCCAAACCATTTGAAAATGTAAAAACCATTCTTAGCTTGTGGGCCACACAAAAACAAGCAGCAGGCTGGATTTGGCCAGTGAGCCATAGTTTGCCAACTCCGGTCTTGTAGAAGCATTATCACATCCGTGGTGGAAAAGGAGGGAAGGAGAGGAAGATGGAGAATGAGAGCATTTATTAAGTACTGACATTTCCTTCTATCTGAGTTTAAACTCATTTACTCTTTGCTTGCTTCACATATGTAAATGGTTCTTAAAAATAACAACTCTTAAACATATTAAAAAGGGGTGTACTTTTTTTTAGTTGAGCTAGGCTGATGATCATTCATAGCCACAATGATTTGTGAATTTTTTAATATAAACTGTGCTGGCTATCATAGGATATACTTTCCTTGAAGGCCAGCACCTGCTTTATAGCCATTATATTTATACTGGCTCCTGCAGATTTTTTTGGAGTGGACCTACAGTAATTTATTATTGTGTTGAATCAGCAAATTTGAGACTATTCTATGTGCACAGTAGTAAGTATTAAAGGGAGCACATAATCAAAATATAAGACTTGGACCATAAATCATAAGCCAATCTCTCTGGAATTTTGAATCCTGGTTTACTTTTTTAAAATGTATCATAAGTGTGCAGCAATTTCAGATGTATTTTTTGTTGTTTTGTTTTTAACATTATGATACTCTCCTACTTATTCACTTCTATTCCCCACTAATTCTTTCTTCTTCTTCTGTGACACCCACCGGCCAGGCTGATTTCCTCTCTGCCTCATAACCAGACCATGTGCATAACTCTTACAACATGTTTGCTTATATTTTCTTCCCCTCTTTTATGAAACATGCCAGGGGATGCCTATTTTTTATTCTTTCAGGCAGTCTACCCTTTAAGACCATGCTCAACTATCTACACCCAGATACATCTTTTTCTCCTCTTAACTTCTCAAATACTGGTGGTGCCCTGGCCCATTCATTTTTTTTCATTTTGCATGTCATATCCACAATTAAAGTTGGGGACAACATTAACTTTGAGCTGAGATGGCTTCTAGGCCCTCTTAAAAATCTACCTAGTAAATAGTACATGGCCAATGAGAACATACTTGTTGGTCAAATCCCCATTTAAAACAACACTAGAAAGAATAGGGATAATAGGATGGAAAGAGAAGGTTCAGATAAAAGTGGGAAAGGAAACAGTGTCAGGAAATCTTAGAAAACAAATCAACATTTTTACACTGCAAGGAAAAGGAAGATGGAGGGCTGCAAAATTAGAAGGACTATCTACAGTCCTGCTCCTCTTTTTTTTTTTTTTTTTTTTCCGGTACGCGGGCCTCTCACTGTTGTGACCTCTCCCGTTGCAGAGCACAGGCCCCAGACGCGCAGGCTCAGTGCCCATGGCTCACGGGCCCAGCCGCTCCGCGGCATGTGGGATCTTCCCAGACTGGGGCACGAACCCATGTTCCCTGCATTGGCAGGCAGACTCTCAACCACTGCACCACCAGGGAAGCCCCTGCTTCTTTTTAAAAGTTCAGGAAAACCAATTTCAAGTAAAAATTAGAAACAGAAAAGTATCAACTTTCAAATTTCTCTTATAAAATTTTTTAAGATAAAAAGAGAACTGAAGCAGAATAAAAATATACCAGTAAAACATGTCCACAAAACTAATAAAAATGCTAACCTGCTGTTTTGAAATGAGCTAAAAGATCTGAAGAAAATGCTAAAAGACATGAAAGAGGAGCATAAATTAGAATTAGGAACCTCACAAAGGAAGTGACAGAACTCAGAAAAAATTTAAAAGAAATGAAAATATAATGTCAAAAATGAAGATGAGGGCTTCCCTGCTGGTGCAGTGGTTGAGAGTCCGCCTGCCGATGCAGGGGACACGGGTTCGTGCCCCGGTCCGGGAAGATCCCACATGCCGCGGAGCGGCTGGGCCCGTGAGCCATGGCCGCTGAGCCTGCATGTCCAGAGCCTGTGCTCCACAACGGGAGAGGCCACAACAGTGAGAGGCCCGCATACCTCAAAAACAAACAAACAAACAAAACAAACAAACAAAGAGTGAATAAACACAACAGTAAATACTTGAAGAGAAATTGAAGGTTGAATGGAAGAAAAATAATTTAAAAATCCAAAAGGAGTAAAATAAAAAGATAAAAAGGATTCATGACATAGTGACTAAAATTGAAACTACAGAAGAAGATCCCGAACATAATAGGTGTCCCTAAAGAAGAAAAACAAAGCAAGGAAACAGAATAAACACTAAAAAATATGATTTAGAAAGTCTTCCCTTAAAAAAAATTTAAATCACATATTTAAAGAGACTATTGACTGGGGCTTCCCTGGTGGTGCAGTGGTTGAGAGTCCGCCTGCCAATGCAGGGGACGTGGGTTCATGCCCCGGTCCGGAAGGATCCCACATGCCGCGGAGCGGCCGAGCCCGTGAGCCATGCCCGCTGAGCCTGCGCATCCGGAGCCTGTGCTCCGCAACGGGAGAGGCCACAACAGCGAGAGGCCCGCGTACCGCAAAAAAAAAAAAAAAAAAAAAAAAGACTATTGACCAACACTAAAGTATATTCTAGTAAAGTGATTGGATTTTAAAAGAAAAAACCACATTACTTGAGTATCTAGACAAAAAGAACAAGTGACTTACAAGGAAAAAAACATTAGATCATAATTAGGTTTTTCAAAAGCAGTATTTCATGCCAGATGAGAAAGGAGAGACTTACTTACTAAAGAAAGAAGGTATGAGCCAAGGATTTTATATCCAGCAAATGAACTTTTAAGTATAAAGGGCACCAACTCTTATGTACATGGAGAGCTCAGGAAATTGTATTCCCATGAGGCTTTTCTTAGGAATTTACTTGATGGTGAGCTAGACATCAAAATGACTAGAGAGACATTGACATGTCTGGTGGTGAGCACTAAATAGTCAGTTACTTGTAAAGCTAAGATTGAATGTATGCTAAGAGGGAACAAGTACATATATTCTTTATGTTCTGACAATATAGGCATATAGACCAATTGTAAAAAATGGGAGGAGGAAAGCATATGCTGCTTTTACTCATCTTTTCAGAAATCATACTGATGGTATTTATTACAGATGTTTCACTAATACTGTTGTATATATGTGGAGTAAAAAAGAAAGAGTAATTACTGTTTTTCTATGTCTTTTACCCTTATGTCCCTAAGTTTCTTGAGATGAAAGTGAGGAGATATAGATATAAGTTTTATTTAAAAAAACTCTTACAATCCAAATTCAGGAAGTTGAAATAAATTTGACTTAGAAGTATCAGTATGAACACACACACACATACACACACACACACACACACACACACAAACATACAAGCCAAGTTTGTACTGATATTTGTAATTCAAATTTATTTCAGATTCTATCTATCGATCATCTATCATCTATCTGTCTATCTATCTATCTATCTATCATCTATCTATCTATCTATCCATCAATCTATATATCTATCTAATCTATCTATCCCTAGTGCCCAGATTGTGGTCTTGGAATGTCATCTCTCACTTAAAAAAATAAAACAAGAATTCTTAGAGAAATGGCTCATTTTTTTTTTGTCTGAAACAAAAAAGAAAAATTATGAAATGAGCTTAGAACATCTTATCACACCAGATAGCCAAGTTACCAAAGTGTACTATGTTATATAAAACCACTGGGATTGTATAAAAAAGTTTCAGGAACCAACTTGAAGAAACTCCAGCTGGCCACAGATGGGCCAATTTGAGCTTCAATAATGACAATAATTGCAGCGGGCTAAAACCTTTCAAATATGTTTGTCCATGAGTTCAAAATACTATTAAAAAAACCACTTGGTCACTTTTAGAGGGTGATAGGAAAATAAAAGGAAGAATCAAATATTTATCCTGTTTTTCTTATACCATCTGTGCCATGAGGTATCCAAAGAGAAGACAAGGGAAAGCACCTCTGTATGAAAGCATGCCAAACTAATCAGTGAAGGTAATGACAAGATTAAAACATCACTACTTTTCGGTCCCTAATACATGAATAGATTTCTGCATTAAGCATCAATAGCTGTTAACAAAACAAAGAGACAATCAGATAGTATGTGCCTCTTGATGAATGGCTACAAGTCTACCTACAACCTGAATCCAGCTATCTTTGGATCCTGTTCTGAATCTAGCTGCCAATTTTCAGAGAAGCCTGAGGACAGAGGAACATGTTGAACTGCACCATGAATATGCATCCAGCAGCATCCACACTGGGGGCAGCTCTGCAGGTCAAATAGCTCAGGTTCTTCAAAAGGTACATGTAAAGAAAAAGTAAGGAATGGAAGGGACACATGTGGACTCAAAGAGTCCTAAAAGCATATCAAGGTTTTTTAACTCTACATACTTCAGTGATAAAACCATAAAGAAGTGCACGGAAGTAATTACCATAAAAGTCAGGAGACATCTGGAGGAGGGCTTGGCTGTGTTGGGATGAAGAACACCAGGGGCACTTCTGGGGTAGCTTGATGGGTTCTATTTTTTGACTGGGTGGTGATTATTGAGGATTGACCTTACAGTAATTCGTGAAACCATATTTTGTGTGGTTTCTGTATCAGTGATCTATTTTTACAATGTAAGTTTTTAAAAATGAAATGAAATATCCCCAGATACCCAGAGAGCCCTTAGGGGCCTCACAGTTATTGCTAAACATACACATTTCCTTGGTCACCACAAACACAGGAGTGTATAACCTACACCCTCCTAAGCCAAAGCCTTTGACTCTGGCAGAAAGGAAAGCAGAACCTCTTTCCTTAAGCTGTGTGTGTCCATCACCACCCACCCTAGCTGGAATCAAGATGTGTCTGTGACTGGATACATGTGGGAGGGTGGGAGTGGGTGACGGAGGGAGCAATGGAATAGACATCTTGCTGCAATGGGGAAGATCATTTAGTTAAGAGAAATATATTTCAGTGTTTTGAGTCAAGATAAGAGCAAACTATTAGGCACAGTCTTTATTAGGATTGTCACAGATATTGGAGGGAAATAAATAATACATCTATTTTGGGGTGCAGTGATGACATTTACAAGGTGCCAGCAGCCCCCACACATTCTCATCCGTGAAACTTCCAAGGCTCTCCTCAGCATCCATGTGACCACGTCACTTCCTTTGATGTCATTTGTTTTCTGATGTTCTTTACTTTCTCTCATCCCTCCAAGGTAAAGAGCTTTTTCTGGGCTCCCAAGTCATTATCCTTCCTTCCCTACAAGGTCTTAGGACATGAGCGTGTTGGACATGGGGAGCTTTGAGCAGTAGTGAGAGAGAGTATGGCAGAACAGGGAGACAATCAGACTGGGAGTCAGGCTTTGGGCTCTAGGCTGGGCTCCACCGTTAATTGGTAAGCCACCTGAGTATGGATGATTCATTTCATCTCCCTGAGCTCAGTTTTATCAGTTGTAAATTGGGGGACTTGAGCTATAAGCTTTCTAATGTTCCCTCCAAAATAACAGTTGAAAGACTCTTTGGCACCAAGAAAAGAAAACAAATTAACAAGTGTGACATCACCAAGATTATCATCCATAAAAAAAAGTACTTGACTAAGAGTTAACATGTATGTACTGAGTTCTAATTCCAGCCATGCCCTTAATAACTGTGTATTTTAAAAAGTCCTTTATCTTGTTGATCCTGTTTCCTCATGCTAAGATCCGAATAACAGCCATGTTTCAGGATGTTTTAAGACTTTAAATGCAAATGAGAAGACAAATTACAGACTAGGAAAAATATTTGCAAGTCATATCCCCAATAAAAACCTTATATCTAGACTATATAAGAAAAAGTATCAAAACTCAGCATTAAAAAAATCTAATTAGAAAATAGGCAAAATACATGCATAGACATTCCACTAAAGAGGATGTCCAAATAAATGCATGAAAAGATGGTTAACATTATTAGCCATTACAGAAATGCAAGCTTAAGCCACGAGTTATCACTACAAACCTATCGGAATGGCTAAAATGAAAGGTTGTGATAACATCAAATGCTGGTGAGGATGCAAAGAAACTAGATCATTCACACATTGTTAGTAGAAATGTAAAATGGTATAACCACTCTGAAAAATAGTGTGGCAGTTCCCTTCAAAACTAAAAATGGATTTACCATATAACCCAGTAATTGGTGATTTGGGCAATTTTCCCAGAGAAATTAAAATTTATTTTCACATAGCTTCTTGTATATGAATGTCCATAGTAACCTTATTTGTTACTACAAAACAAAACAAAACAAAACAACACACAATGTTGGGGGTATGTCAAAGGAATACAGGAGCCAATGGAAAGAACTTCCAATGGCCATAGCTATAATAATTTGCTCAACAAAATAAAATATATAAATATAACATTATTAATATAATGATAATATAGTAAATATAATTGCATAATTTCATTTATGTAACATTCTTGAAATAAAAAAAAATTTTTGTAGAGGTGGAGCACACCTTATTGGTTGCCAGGGATTAGGGATGATGAGGGAGAAGGGAGGTTAGCAAGAGAGATGTTTGTGGTGGTGGAACAACTGAGTATCTTGATTGTGGTGGTGGTTATGTAAGGCTATACAGGTGACAAAATTGCATAGATCTGTGCACACACACTCATGCACACAAATAAGTTCATGGTAAAATCTGAATAAGCTCTATGAATTGTACCAAGGTCAATTTCTTGGTTTTGATATTGTACTACGGGTGTATGGGATATTGACATGGGGTGCAGAGAGGGAGTTGGGAGAGGATTGCACTGGACTTTCTTGTCTATTCCTCAGCATCCTCCTATGAATCTATAATTATGTCACAATAAAAGTTCCAAAAGCCTTTGGAAAATTGTAGACCCAGCAGATGTATATTAGCTTAGCAAATTATATTCATGGGGATGTGACACTGAAACTAGCTGATGCTTTCATACAAGGCTGTTGTCTGGTATGTTAGTCAGGGTTCTCCAGAGACACAGAGCCAATAGGAGATATCTATTGTCTACCTATCTATCATCTCTCTCTCTCTCCCTCTCTCTCTCTATCATTTATTAGGAGGAATTGACAATGTAGGTTGAGAAGTCCCATAATCTGCCCTCTGCAAGCTGGAGACCAGAAAAGCCAGTGCTATAATTCATTCCCAGTCTGAGACCTGAGAACCAGCGTAGCCAATGGTGTAAATCCCAGTCCAAGGGCAGGAGAAAATGAGATGAAATGTCCCAGCTCAATAGTGAGGCAGGCAAAACAAGGGACAGTTTTCTCCCTTCTCCTCTTGTTCTATTCAGGCCCTCAATTTACTGAATGGTGCCCATCCACATTGGATTGGGCAGTCTTCTTTACTGAGTCCACGTATTCAAACATTAATCTCATTTAGAAACACCCTCACAGACTTACCCAGAAATAATGTTTAATCTGGGCACACCATGGCCAGTCAAGCTGACACATAAAATTATCACATATGGTGTCACTGTTTCCTTCCAATTGTTTAGCTTAGGAATGGATTTGGGATCTTCTGGAGTATATGATCTTACTGACTAAAATAAGAGAAGTCTTGGGAGACTGGCCTTGGAGGCCTCAGGGGCAAAGGCAGCATGGATTATCTGAGTGAGAAGAGGGAGGCAGAGATTATCTCTACCTTTCATAGTTGCACAGTATATTTTGAAATTTTTCTTTTTTAGGTTTTATTCTCACAAAACCACTTTTGTGAGAATGAGAAAAAGATGTCTATATGGGGCAGACGCCACCCCAAGTGTGCACAGCTTGACAAGGAACGAACGTGCAGGCTAGATTTCAGCTCCCACTTCTTTCTCAGCCAGGTCACCTTATGCAGGGAAAAACCTGTACAACCTTACATGGCAGTCCTGGCTGAGGATTATACTGTGTCACATGTGAAGTTATTAAGAAGAGTTACCAGATGAGTGATTTGAGACATGTTCGTGGGTATGGCCATGAGACTTCCTTGAGGAAGTAGGGTTTGATTTGATCTTAAAAAGATGGGTAGAATTTGGATAGGCAGAGAGTGGAAGGAGGAAGTTCATGGTCTAGATTTGCTTGAAAAAAGCTCAATGAGGCCTTGCCTTGCTCATCCTTACAGTTTTGGTACTTGGCAATGTGCAGATAGGAAAGAAAAGATGTAAGGAAGGAAAGAAGGAAGGAAGGAAGGAAGAAAGGAAGGAAGAATGGAAGAAAGAAAAGAAAAGCTTGATTATATGTCTTCATGATTCTATTTTTTTTTCCATTAATTTCCTCCATACCTTCACTTGCTCATATGAGGATAGGATAGATTAGGCTGAGGATAGACAGCCACAAAATGTCATTGGCTCTACACAACAAATGAAGTTGGGAACTAAAGGTAGGGCTTGATTGGAAGGTACAAAAATGACAAAATTGGAGACAGACTTGGAAGGCACTGCAGGTATCATTAAGAGTTTACCTTCCCATTTTAGAGTAAGCAAGTGAGACTCAAAGTAGTTCTGTTCCTGGGTATAGAATTTTTTAGTGACCAGTGGAAATACATTCCAGATCTCTTGACTTTTATTCCAGTGCTTTATCCACTGGAAAGAGGAGAATTAAGGTAAAATATCAAGCTTAGTAATGATAGAATATGTGAGGTTTCTAACTTTTGAGATTTTAATGTTTCTCATTTGTTACTTCCTAATTTTAGCGTATATGAATGTGACTAACATTTTGGCACCAGTTTTTCCTTTAATGAATCCTGGAAACAAAAACTCTCATGACTTTCTTGCCACAGCTTTTATAAGAATTAAAAACCTGGATTTTGGCATTTCCAATAAAAGTGAATTAGTAATAATGGACAATGGAAATGCACACCACTGTTGCCACCTTCCTAATCCCTTTCACACCCATTCATTATCTCATCTGACCTATAAGGAGCCTTTTAGGACTTGGGCAAATCCTTTAGCTTTTCACATCCGATTGTCATCACTCCCTGTCACATGTGTAACAGGTTAAAATTTTTGAAGTATTACCACTTTTCTACTAGTCTCCTCCCCCCAGTTCAGGCAGCTAGGCTGGTTTGTGCTCATCCCCTCAGGGCATGTAGCTGACAGCAAAAAAGCAGAGGCGAGAAAAATTAAAAAAAACTTTTTTTCTGGCTTTTCAGTTTCAAATGACTAGAAACTAGGGAAATAGAAAAGACAGGAACACAAAGACACAGTCTGGAAGAAGCTGGAGCTAGGCTTTCTGAAAGTCCCCTTTCCTTCCCCTCCAGGTTAGAAAAGAATTCCTAGGTCTGGAACTAAGGTTCGACTATGCTGGTAGAACTTAAAATTAATAAATTGACCTTCAAAGAACTTAAGTTTTAACATTCCTTTCACCCATCTATTTGTAGACCAAGATTTGTACCAGCTACATGTATGAACATATTTGACTGTCTTGACAATCTCTGTCAGCACATCGCTACTCTGTGGACTGACGAAAAACCCTAAAAGTTGAGCCAGTCAATTTCATGGCAACAGCTTTGTCCCTACATGAGAAGCTGGTGGGAGGAGATTAGGGACATTTCTGGAAGTCCTTGCTGATTTCAGAAATACGAACAATCTAATGAAAGAAAAAAGACTATATAATGCTTTAAATTTTCCTGGTTCAGTGCAAGATAGTTGGCAGAGGAGAGGGAAAAGGGGAAATTCTACTTTGATAGTTTGCTGACTAAATTCTCTGCGTCTCAGGAGACTATCTAAAGCATTAGGACTCCAACCATCCCGGAGGCTGCCCTCATAATCTACTCTTGAAGACCTATTCATTCCACTAGATTTCAGTTATTCCACTGTGCTTGCTGCAAATACCAAAAGTCATAATAAATGTCACGGTGGGTCAGGTTGATGGTTAGGGACGCAGAGCTGCTTATAACATTTCCTACTTACCTTGCTGGCTTTTTAAAGCGGTGCATCAGAAGATAAAGCAAGAACCAAAAAATACGTAAATGTATGTATGTTTACAAGTTCTCAAAGTAGAATGTGCAACTTACACTTTTAAAAGGAGTTTTAAAACCTATTTCTGAATGTAAACTAAAAATTAGAACAGAAAGAGTAGGAAGAGAAGAAAGTGCCACCTCAAGGGCTCCACCCTTCTTCTGATACCCCATCACTCTAATACCCATATTCTGCTTAGAACTATAGTTCATCTTCCACATGCAGACCTTGTAAGTTCCTTCAGAGCAAGGATTGTGTATTCCTGGACGCTGCCCTTAGGGTCTTTCTCAGACCGGTAGGCTTTGGATAGGTGATCAGTAACTGCCTGTGGTTGATTAAATAGCCTTTCCTAACACTCCAGTCAAATTTTAAGGCCAGCCAGAGATCCATCCTTCAGCTATCTAACATCATGGGATATTTAGTAAGAAGGCCTTAACCCCCAACCACACTGTTCTAAAATTTTAGGATAGGATGGGTCTCCAACATCTTACATAGGATGGGTCTCCAACATCTTACACTACATTTGGATTGCTTTCAGCAGAGTTCTGACTGGTTCTTTGAATCAGTCTTGGCTTTACGTCCAGGTATAATATATTCTGAACAGTAACCCTGTAAATCAGACTCAAATCTTGCCCACAATGTACTTCCCAGAATCATACAAAAGGCAGAAATTTGGTAAGAATTTTCTCAATGATTCTATATCCAGTTGGTGTGAGCAAAGACCCCCAAATGCTGTTAAACTCCTTAGTGATGTGAACCAGATGGAAAATAAAACAAAAGAATTCACAACTCATGTTAGACTGAATTGAATGTCTTTAATTTCACACAATGAATAACATATGAATAGGATTAACTTTTTTTTTAATAGTTAAGTGCTCTATACTGTGCTAACCTGATCTGGTAGCGAAAAAGACTGAGCTTTCTTTTAGAAAAAATGTTTAAAACCCAACATCTAAGACCATGGAGGAGCATGACAGTAAAGCATGCCAGATGTATCTACGCCTCAAATAACAGCAAGTCCATGTTCATTTTAAATGTACAAAAATGCTTTATGAATAAAAACTGTTACAAAAAGAACATTTCAAACAATGTACAATTTTTCTTGCCTCTATATTCAATAAAATACAAATACATTTTTTGTTCTAAAATATGTTTACATACAATCAAAGTAGAACATGCAAATTACACTTTAAAAAAGGCTTTTAAAAACCACTTATGAATACAAACTAAAAATTAGCCAGCACGACTTGTAAGACAATCTTGTGCCCCATTTTTTTCTTTTGAAATATATATATACATATTTAACACATCATGTGCATTTATTATTTAAGAAATAGATTTTTTTTAAAAAAGGAAGAAAAAGAAAGACACCAACCTAAGCTGGAACTGCCCTTCTGTGTTGACCAGTGGCAGCTCTTTTCAATTTTCCCCCCTTTAGTGTTTATTATACCTGGGCAAGTGGGCAAGAGATATCCAGGAAGTTTCTTCCTTGGTTGATATGTGCTTCTAAGACTGTTCCCCAAGTGACTGAGTCCGAGAAGGGAGGCAGACTCATCAGTAGGGCAAACTCTCCAAGAAACAAGAGGCAGGGGGAGCCTGGTATTGTGGAAAGAAACTTTAAAAAACTCCAAGAAAATGCTACGGTATATTACAGTTCGAGTTTCTAGGCACTGTGATGACATTATCTGTAAGCTCTGGCATTTGGACCATTGTGATACTATAGGGTAGTGTTGAGAATAATGTCTATATTTATCTACTTTTACATAATGTGAAGGACTGAAAATCCTGCAATGTAACACTTAAATGGCTTTTGAGGCATTTCGGATTCTGCCACCCCCCCCCCCTCCATGCTACAGTTGGCATTTAAAGGCTTTGGAAATATATGTATAGATTTTAGACAGTTCCCAGGTAAATCTTCCTAGTGGTAGGGAAAAAATATTCTCCAAAAGCTCATTATCTGAATATTGTCGGGTAATAAGCTGTAGGAGTGGGATTTTCTACTTAAGTCCTAAAACCAAATCCTTTATGATCTCCATGTAGTACATCACCTTATACTATAATTCTGTCACCACTTGCTTATCATATTTATAGACCCAGCAATGCCCAGAACACAAACTCCGACTGCCGTCGGCCGTGGCCTCCCACTCCAGACAGCAGCCAAGTTAACAGGCTAACCCTGTCGGCCCTCAGTCACCTAGTTGGGGCTGTCAGTGGCTGTTGAGTCCCAGGCCTGCCAGGTCACCAGCCAGCCCAGACACGCCCTCCTTTCCTTCGCCCCGTCTTCCTCGGGCTGTAGCCGGAGCAGTGCTGTTAGAGGAAGTTAAACTCTGTTCCTCTCGTTTGAGATGAGGGGCTGAAAAGCAAGTGGCTCCCCAGCCACTTAGGAAGGTGGATCAGAGACCCATCATCACCTTCAAGGTGGTTTTTATACAGATTTCATTCTTTGCTCACCCCTAATCAGATTTCCTATAAGTGGGTTCATGCCTGCTTGCTGAAGGCAAGTATTCCAGGAAACAGAAAACGAAGGAATTTCTCTTATTATGAAATACTTTTGGATCTGTTTATGGAGCCTCATGCATCCCAAATGACATTTTCTCTAAATAAATATGCAGCCACAGAAGGCAGTGTTGGGTGACTAGAGACCTCCACAACGTGGATCAGGAGAGCTGGGCTCTCATCCTTGTTCTGCAACCAACCAGGTGTGAAACGAGACTGGCCCAATGTTGAGTCTGGACAGGAGAGGAGAGGCTAATGCAAAGTGGGTAGTTAGAAAATGAGGAAATGGTCATACTAATAAGATGGGTTAGGTTAATGGAAAGCAAAAGAAAAAATAAAAGTAATGTGATACTGAGGGAGGAGCTTGATGGGAAAGAGGGGAAGCCCTGCAGGTGACTGGACTTGCTTCCACCTCCAAACAGCAGGTCAGCCTGTCTCAGTTTTGCTCCTCTGCAGTTTTTCAATCTATCCTTAGGATCATAAATGTAGAGGATTTGCATTTGACTCACATGACAACTGTAGAACTGAATTTACATATAAGGTGCAAGTCTGCTGTATCTCTCCTGGAATACCTTTCATTGGTTTGAAAATTCTAATGTACCCTAATTTGAAATTTCTCACCTACTAGAGGTTAATGCCAGTTAAGCTTTAGGTCCTTCCTTAAGAAGCTTAGAGAGTGCCAGCTTATTCCCCTCTGCAGGAAGACTTAGTCTGCTCACAGATTTGTTTGGGGAAAGAGTACAACACTGGAAGGAAGAGGGGCAAAAGAAAGAATGAAATCAATTATTTTCAAAATCCAACAAAGGAGAAACCACTTTATGGCCTAATTGAAATGAAAATGGTTGCTCTTTCATAGCAATGTGGGGTGAGCAAGGCTAATTTAAACCTTCCTCTTGAGTGACTTTGGAACCACTCAGACATGGCTTGGGAATGACAAATTGAAAGTGGTTGGTTTGATTTTGCTGTTCAACCTGTATGAAATGCCAAAGGTCAACCTAGGTCACAAACTGAGTATCTATGATATAAGCTTTGGAGAACAGGAGAATGCACTCCTTTAAACTTACATGTTGCTGGGATTAAGTGCAACTGACCTAGTGGCAGCACGTGATGTGAAGTCTGTGGCGACAGTGCAGAACAGGATGACTCTGGGTAATTTCAACCAACTGGTGCCGCCATGACAGAGCACTGATGTTTGCAAGCATATTAACCTGGGATTTTAAAGTTTACTCCCATAGATAACCCATCCCTTATTCTCCTATGTTCCCAACAAAAATCCTTCTTTCGCTAAGGAAATAATGTTGTGTTCTGAAGTAATAATATGATTTCCTGCCGTTTGCAATTTCCTGTAAAGAAACTTAATTTGGAGGTAAACCAGATATTCTAATTCCCATTAGAAAATTTAATTCTGTCTCTCAGTGTCTCTTTTTATAATCTATCATACCAGGTATTAGATGTCTTAGGAAAGGTAAGGGGAGGAGTGAGGGAGGAAATTGAAAATACTTTGAAATTTCCACATCTGACTTTTAGAAAACATCTATGGCAATGGAATAACTTCATATTCATTCTGAGTTTCTTAACATGTTTTACTTGGGCTGTGGAGGTGGATAATAGAGATGGAATATCTGTCCACACTAAACCAATGGCTAGAGTACAACTTGGATGAGAAATGTACAGTCAAAACTGACCATTTAAAAAACGATTTGTCACACACAGTTTGCATCCATGCAGACTGATAGATTTATAATTACATTATGTACAAAATGTTTCAGTTTATTAAGGCAACCACAACTTGGATACTTTGTCCAAGGTGGTGTGATACTATTGGAGTGGTGACACCCTTTGAGCATTTTCTTTTTTTTTTTTTTCCCAGATAAGAACACTTACTCCCATTTGCTTTTATGAAAAGAGACAATGTACTTCTATTGTCTTTTTGTTCCCTTTTTTCAATGACCTTTGATAGTTATTTGTATAAAAAAAAATCCACATACCAAGGCATTGCTAGACACTTGTCTTTCTGGTGGGTCTGGGGTTTCAATTTTTGGTGATTTGTCAGCTATCCCATTTTCTATGGTGCATTAAAACCATTTTATTCTGCCTATTCTTTGCTGATATGTTTTAAGTATAAAAATAACCTGGTTGACACCTGGGTCAATGTATCTTCGGATGCTCTAAATCACTTATTTTTAAAAGGCTCTATTGATACTAAGTATTTGTTTCACAATGACTGAAGTTCAAAGCCAAGTTCCTTGGGACAGCATGCCAAGGGTGAACATTACAACACAGGTAAGGTTTGCATTATTTAGGTGTGTACCAAGTTAAAGAAGGCAGCAAGTAAGTTAATGAAAAGGCATATGGGAGTACAATGG
Source organism: Monodon monoceros (assembly GCF_005190385.1). Taxonomy (NCBI): domain Eukaryota; kingdom Metazoa; phylum Chordata; class Mammalia; order Artiodactyla; family Monodontidae; genus Monodon; species Monodon monoceros. The sequence goes on from NW_021703765.1 coordinate 27,404,638, forward strand.
GCAAAGAAAAAGTAGGAACAGATGATTCTAAAAATCATTATATGTGTGATAGAGGAGACACACAGAAGAATTATGAATGCATGTCTAAGGCTGCCTATCACTACAATTCCACCCTCTGATGACAAGTCCATCTGAGAAACTGTATTGTTAACGTAAAGATTCAGGTCACCTGAAGATGATGTTGGTGCCCCAAAGCCTAGCCGAGATTGAAAAACCAAAAGAAATAAAAACCAATTAAATGGAAGTGGCTTACAACAAAGCCAGCTGAGAAATTTGCGGCTTTTCTCCCCTTGGAATGTTTCCTAATTGAGGGTGTTCCCCTTTCAATTTTCCTGGCCAGCAAATGCAACGGAATCAAGGGCGCACCTTGGATGCGGGAGGTCTGGCGGCTGTCGGAGAGCACCACCGTCTTTCTCCTCCTTGATGGGTCTTGTGCTGCCTGTCAAGGATCTAGCCATACTGAAGTGCCCCTTGGCTGGGAACTGCTGTAAAGCACAGACACACTTCTTTTGAAGACGTTCCCCTGCTTTGCTTTCCCAAGAGCTCCTGAAGGCTCAGCCCCGTCATCTGGCCCGAGTCTGCCTGCCCAGCTTCGGGAGAGAAGGGCATTCGGACCCAGCCCCGGCTCTCTGCACTTCCAATGCGTCAGTTTCCCCAGCCCCAGGTTCTGACGCCCAGGCCCACCCTAGGGAAGGACATCGCTCTCACTCCCTCGCGACTTCCTCTGCCTTTTGGCCTTCACCTCCTCTTCCAGGGGAAGGGGCTGCTGCGGGGGCGGCTGCTGCGTGGGCTGGGCCGCAGGCTGAGGTTTGTGTTTCCTCTTCCCGCCTCCTCTGGGGGTCTTGGGCAGAGGGGGCGGCGGCGGTGGTGGCGGCGGCGGCGGCGGCGGTGGGAGGGGCGGGGGCGGTGGCGGGGGCAGGGGAGGAGCCTCCCGGGCCATGTGGATGACCGCCTCGATGGTGGCCATGATGGTGTCTTGGCTGGGGGCCGGCTCCAAGACGAGCGGGCTCAGGCTCGGCTTCTGACCCCTTTTGCTGGGAAGGTCGATGCATTTTTCCAGCACCGGCATTTGGTCTCTGGAGTCCTCATCGAACTGCGTGGGCTGCTTCCGGGGACGCCCTCTCCTCTTCTTGACGAAGTTGTTGCCTGTCTTTGATTGTCTCTGCAGCCGCTTGGCCTTCAGGATCTTGTTCACATGGTCCAGGTTCTTCTTGGTGGACAGAATCTTGGTGTAGTTGCACATCTTCCGCACCTCGCACTGGATGGCTTCGATCTCCCGCCGCTTGAATCGCTTCTTCAGCGAGGAGCTGGCTGCGGGAAGGGAAGAGAGAAGAAACTGATTACAGGATGCCAGACTGCCTTAAACCTAGTCTTCTCAGTGACAGCTGGCATTATATTTGGCTATGAAGATTATGGAAAATTAATGCTATAACTATGACGCAGTACCCACTATTTCTTCTTTTTCCTTTATTAAAAGTAATAAAAATAAACATGGGTTGAATATTACGTGTACAAAGCATTTCATTATTTCAGTCTCTACAACAATCCCATGAAATACACTTGTTCCCATTTTTAAGTTTGGAAACTGAGGCTCACACAATGTAGGAAGATCTACCATAGAAATCAATGTCAGAATCACAATATAAATTCTCCCATTACTTTCTCCTATCATAGCTTTTATATTTTATTCAGCCCTTTGACATTTGATCTAATTCAATTTAGCATTAGGCTATACTTCATCTTTTTGTAAAAGATGCTGAATGGAAAAAATGACAAGCAGCCCTCTGGATCAAGCAATCTGGATCATTCATTTGTACCGTCAGCCTCGAAAAAGAGGTGCCTTGATCTGAACTAGAATATCTAACCGAACCTATTGTATTTCTAACCCTCCTCCAATGACAGAGGGAGGATACTTTTCAGGAACACTCTATTTGGGATGATCCCATCTCTAATTTTTTCCCCAATGGTCTGGACTTGTCAGCTTGCTTGATGATGTCCAATTGACCAAGTCTTTCTTAACTAGTTCACCTTCTGGAAACCCCAAGGGAAATACCAGCCAGGTGTTTCTGAATCATTTACACGCGTGCTACCGGGCTGTTGTTTGCAAGGAGCTCTTTTCATGTCCTGTTGGCCAGATGCGTCTCTATTTTATGAGCCAAACTTCTAGTCGCAGGAAGTCCTGTACTGCCGCCACTAAATAGCCTTCAGAACTGCTTCATTTTGAAGTTCAGACACCATAAAGTGTGAATGGCTTCAAGACGTAGCAGACCTTTCCTCCTTGTATTGTTCACTAGAGGCAAACGTGTACATATATGTGTATACACACATATACACAGGCACTCACACACGTCCTGATAACCCATCTTCACACTGGCTCCTCCCTCTGGCTACTTATAAGCTTAAGAAGTGTGTCCTTAGTGTTTGCTGCTGTGATTTACACTAAATGCTCATCCCCAAAGAAGCCCATGTAGTTGTCGTCAACCCTACAAAACGTTGCAGGCCTAAAAACAAATGTGTTTCATTTTAGCATCATGGTTTGTTGTGTCATCCCATATTTTTTCAACTACTAGTGGACCAGAAGAATAAATATCTTAAGGGAGATGAGGAAAAAATGCTGAAAACAAAGACACTGCTGTCACTTACTCTTGGGCACTCCTGCTTGGTTCTTTCCCTGCTTTTCCCCATTTCTCTCTCATGTTGTGCCCGACACAGATCTCCCAGAAGGTTTTATTTGAAGTTATTTATGTCACAAGTTTCATGGAGTGGGAAGCTCTGAGTTCCACAGGACAGGCCAAAATGGTACTGCTTTTGGCCAAAGGTCATTGTGAGACTTACTGTGCAATGAATAACTACTGAGCAATCTTTAAAATAAGTTATAAAGATCAAAATAGAACAAAGCCAGAGTGAGCTTCTGCCTACAAAAATAAAATTTTTGTACTTAGTGTTGTAAAAGGAAAAGCTTGCTTGATTTTAAATTTTCAGATGCAGAGACCAACTTTTGTTGGTCTTTATGTCCCTCATAGGGCATATCATGGTGCCTTGTACATGGAAGGGATTTAAAAACTGTTTCTCCACTGATGAATCACACTGATTGTTGCTGCCTTATAATCATATTCTTCTCTAAAGGAGTTTTAGTTTGGATTTTTAAATCGACCATTGCAAATATAGTGACACTAAGAGCAGGTCTCCATGTCAGAGCTAAGCCATTTACCTTGTCCACAGAGTTCATGAGGAAATGAAAACTAGTCAGAAATACCCCACAAAACATTTGGCATTATTATAAATAAAAGTTCCAATTGCAGTTTACCTTCTTTTCAGTTTATATCATCCAAAGATAAGATAATGCTATGTGACACATAATACAGCATGCAGGTACAAAGTAAATCATTTTGGGCAATTAGTTGGCAATTTTTGACTGAGTAAAGCTTGACTGGAAAACTCCGTGAGCTGAGCTGGAGATCATTTGGGGCAAATATAACCAATGGATATTTCTTCTCAGTACTTTTATTTTTTAGCATGAAATGTCAAACAAACAAAAAGGAACCTAGTAGATAATTCCATATTCAATAATTTGTTAGATGCTGCATAATTTTTTATTAGGCCCTTGCATTGAAAAGTGATTATGAAATAAAAATTTATTCTGATTACTGTAAACCTACCAAACAATAATAAAAACATCATAACCAACTCTTTTGTACCCACCATTCACATTTAATAAACATTAACTTTTTGCCATACATGCTTTATTTTTTTTTTAAGCAAGAAAACATTTTAGGGTCAGCTAAGTCAGTGCTCCATCATCAATTCCATTTCCTTTCCTTTCCCTGCTTGAATTTGTACTTTTACTGCATATATGTGAACCCATATTGGTAAAAATTAAAAGTCTGAAACTACCTAATATGTATAATTCTGTAAGGAAGTAGGAACACTTGCAGAGTGTTGGCAGGAGAGCAAATTGACACAATCATTTTGGAGAACGATTGGGCAATAACTACTAGAGTTGAAGATGGGCGTGCCCAGTGCCCCAGAGATCCCAAGGCCAGGTCACCTCTTTTGCTCATATGTAACAGGAGGCCAAGGACATCCCTTGAAGCTCAGTGTATGTTACAGAGGACTTAAAACAATATAAATATTAATTAAAAAGATAATGAAGCACTGCAATACATTCAAACAATGGAATATTGTATACACGTCTGTTGTAAGGAATAAAATACATATAAATATATCAACATGGTTAAATCTAAAAAAAAACTTGAATAAAGCAAATAACAAAAGTATTTGTAAGCATATCATTTATGTAAATTTAGAAATACACAGATCCCTTGAATTTTTATTTCATTTTCAATATCCAGACGTGAAGGTTTAAAGTGACCCCAGTGCAGATTAACTGTGAGTCAAAGACTGGGTGGATGAGATTTCAACACTTCTTCCCTCCAAAGCTACCTTATGGGACTTCATCAAGTCTCTAGAGTAGCGTTGTCCTATAGAAATTCTGCAGTGGTGGAACTGGTCTATATCTATGCTGTCCCATACAGCAGTCACTAGCCACATGTGGCTACTGGGCACCTGACATATGGCAAGTGATTGAGAAATTGACTCTACATTTAGTTTAATTTAAAGTTAAATAGCTACATGTGGTTAGTGGCTACCATACTGGGCAGCTCAGCTCTAGACCTAAGTACCGCGGAATACAGAGGACACACCGAGATCCATTCAGTAAAGCAGTCTGTGGGAAGCTCAGGGCAAACAACCTGGCGCCTTCAACAAATAAGTTGCGAGGTTGGGGGGGAGGGTGGAATTGTAAATTAAAAGAGAGAAGAGATAAAAAGATCATATTTGGATACCAATTTAAACAATCTGTCAAAAGAGATATTTTATAAATTCATGGAAATTTGAATAATGTCTGGGTGTTTCTTGATATTATATAATTATTGCTAACTTTCTTAGGTGTGATAATTGCATTGTGATAATTTTTCAAAGTACCTGTCTTTTAGAAATACATACAAAATTATTAATAGATGAAATCATATGATATCATCTGGAACTGGCTTCAAAATAATAAGGGAGGGAGGAGGGGAGTGGAAATATTCCTAAAACAAGATTGAAATGAGTTGATTATGTTGAAGCTGAGTGATGAGCACACAGAGGTTTATTATGCTATTCTGCTACTTTGGTATATACTTGCTAGTTCCATAATACATGGTTAAAAAAATATAAATGATTAGTGTCAGTAAAACATCTTTCTCAGGATGCTAGGACTGGCAGGGGGTGGGGGGTGCTCTGGTTTTCATATTCTTGGGCTTTATTTCACCTAAATAATTTTAGAAGAATAAATGTCCTCAGTAAAGGGCATGCATAATCTCCCTAGAAAACTCCTGCTGGTAGCTACCCTCCTGGCTGAGTGGGAGGAAAGAATGAATGAGCACTGTGGGTTTTATGTTGTGACCAACTGCATAAACATATGTCATGGTCCTGTCTCCACTGAGGGCCTTAAGTGTTAAGACTTAATATCCCTCTTTCTTTTTCACAGTACACTTTTTGGGGGGTTTCACATCTACTGAACATCTGAATTTTATTTTGTCCTTTATGTATTATCCAAATTTTCAGTGTAGGCTCATTACTTCGTGTGTGAACAGCACCAGAGTGCAGGTCAGTAGGAAGGGCTCTGGGCAGGGACAGCTGGAAACCAAGCTGAACTAGAATGAACCTCTTAGCCCCTCTGGGTCTCTCTTCATCTATTACACTGAACAGTTAGACTAGATGCTTCTGTATTTAAAGATTGCTATAATTCTTACCTATACTCATTATCTATTGCCTTACCAAAAGTGAGGTGGCTTTCTACGACATTTATTTCATCTAATAATTTTGAAATCCTAGTGTGGTGGAGAGGAGGGCTTTGGACTTGGCAGGGTTTGATATTCACAAATCTTTCTCCTTACTGCTTATGATTTCACTGTTCCTCTAAATGTTAACAGATTTTTCTCTCTTCAAATTGTTTCATTATTAGACAGTAATTTCTGGGCTCTTGCACCAAGATTGATTCCATATTTGCTCTCCTTCCTATAATTGTCCTATATCTTGCCTGTTCTTTGTTGGCCTTAAAGAATAATTATGAGTGGCCAAGGCAAAATATGAATTCATTTCTTCGTAACTCTGCAATGCAAATCATCTTGTAGACTTTTTCTGTACCTAAAATTGCCATGCAAATGATTGAGTTGGTTTTGATCCAGATCTAGATTTTCTCTTTGCTCCCATTATCAGATGATTGGCTCATCAGTGTTTGTTGATTTTGCTACTTCTTTTATGATAATCAAACACTGGACTTATCACTGCTTTTGCACACTGACTTTATACAGATGTCGTGTAAGCACTGTGAGCAAGGTAAGGGCTAATGAGGCTTAGCTGTACAGAAGTTCCTAAGAAATAGGTGCTAATGGTTTGGAGACTTTGCCCATGTGTAAGACACATTCTAGTTTTATAAAGTTTTGGATGGGTCAGAGAGGGAGGCAAATTTATCTCTAGACTAATTAGAATTTTTCTTGATGTTTGAATTGGGAAGGTAGAGAAATATTGGGGACTGCAGAACTGCCCGGAGTGGAGTTGCCCTCCAGATGGACAGGGCTGGAGAACCATCAGCCTCTGTCAAGGCACAGAGCTGCAGTGTGAATTGCTTTGTATGCTGATACTTAGAAGATTCTTCAAAGGCAAAGGCCATGTTTTCCCTCTGTACTCCCAGTTATTCACACAGCAGTACAAGATTTGGTACGTAGTACATGGGCAGCAAACACAAGTTCAAGAGAATTCAATTGTTTAATGTTCTCCCATGAAAATGTGCATTTTTTGGGATACTTTTGTACTTAACTCAATAATGATCTTGTTTTCCAAATGCTGCTTTTTATTTTCTAATGGGATATATGAAGCAACTTGCCTTGGCAAGCAATCTTTTTTCCTTCTTCCTTAGAATTTAAATTAACCTTTGTGTCCTGGTCTTAAAAGCTCGTTTGAAAAAGATGGCAAGTTGCCTTGGCTGGTGAGGCTTCTGGTGGTCAGAGCACATCAGAAGAGTCACTGCCAGTCATCAGCACACATGCTATATACCACTGCTTTCCAATTTGAAAGCCATAATTTAGAGTTAAGTGTTAGCAGATGTGGGGCATTTGTCACGATAGAATGGTACTTCCATTCTGCTCTTAAAGTCACCTTAATACAGTTTGGGGTTTCTCTGAAAATGTGACTAGCTTGTTTAATGCACAGTAACTGCTTGACTTTTTTTTTTTTTTTTTTTTTTTTTTTGCAGTACGCGGGCCTCTCACTGTTGTGGCCTCTCCCATTGCGGAGCACAGGCTCTGGACACGCAGGCTCAGCGGCCACAGCTCATGGGCCCAGCTGCTCCGCGGCATGTGGGATCTTCCCGGACCGGGACACGAACCCGTGTCCCCTGCATCGGCAGGCGGACTCTCAACCACTGCGCCACCAGGGAAGCCCACTGCTTGACTATTAAATGACAGCTTCCTCTTAGGGGTTTATTGTGAAAGAACATTCCATCTCAGCTGCAATGGATTAGGAGACCCTGGTCTTTGTTTTGCTCCTATTTCACATTTCTCCATGGGAAAAGTGAAGGTAGGAGGTGAGGAGCGGTTCGACTGATGGAGAGGTGAAGCGGTGGGTGTGCGCCTGCATGTTTATGTGTGGGAGCTCCTCTCTGCCTCTCCAGATCTGATCCTGTTCTAAATTGGCAGCCTCTCAAGTGGGGTGCATGTTCCCAAGGAGGAAACTGGGCTGCAATAAAGACATATTATTATATATAATAATATTTTTGTGTGAATATATAATATATATAAAAATATATTTTATAATATACATATTTTATGTAAATATATGTACATATATGTAAAAATATAAATTTGATGTATTTAACTTTATTATATATACATTTTTATATAATATATAATTATATACATTATTTTAATTTATATTATTTATATCTTATCTGAAAAATAAGAACTAAGTTAAGCATTCTAATGCTTACTATATGGAGCGATGGTGGGTGATGCCCTTATTTGGGCTGCACGATGTGTCACCTGTCAGTTGGGCATGATGTTCCTGGGAAAAGAAGAGACCACATGCATTCAAGGGGCTGATGGCATCCCATCAGTTTATTCCCTTCAGGTGTTGTCAGGTCCTGAACATGGTTTAGAAAATTAAGATCTTTAAACAATAAAAAAAACTTTAACAAAAAATAAAAATACTTTGTAATGAGGTCAGGAATATCCATGAAATATGTTATATACCACAGAGAGTTTTATTGGTTACCTTGCAGTAAACTGTATAAAAGAGTTGCTATTTTCAAAGACAAATTTGGCAATTTTCTTCTACTTTGAGAGAAGTGTTCTAAATGTTTTCACCTTCTCAGTGCTGTCAATGGGCTGTCTGTAATGTTACCTAGCAGTTGTCAAAAAACAAAAAAACCCCTTAATGTCCCTTTAGGGCAAAATGGGCAAAAAGTAACTGCTTTTAGAAGCAAACTCATACTATGGAGACAGCATTTTTTAAAATTGATTGGAAATGTTTCCATTTTTGACAATTTTGTTGCTGAAAATATTATAACCTATAACATCCTTAAATATGCAAATTAAAAAATCTTGTAAACAGAGTTAACTTCCAAATGAAGGGTTTCAGAGATGTGAACTCATTAAAAAAATGCAATGTCTTTTGAAATGCAAGACCATCTGACTGTTAATAAAGGAAGTTGGTTAGTTGAATTTCAGCAAAAAAACCCTTTACTTAATTGATGGATGGGATTGAAAAAAATAGTATTATGATTTAAGCAAAATGATACGCTGTCTCCTTTTGGATCTACGTTTATGTGAAATATCCTTTTAACCTATAACATCTACTAACAAGTATTGAAACAAACTGAATTTGAAATGAGACCTTCAAATTGCTTAATCACAAGTGTTAGAAGAACCCCAAGATTTTCAAAAAGAAGTATTCAAACTCAGTCACTTGGTCCTCTCTGAACATTATTCAAAATATTAATATTAGTAAAAATTTGTTTCATTAATAATACAGTTAAATGAAATTTAAATTTATTTTAAGAATATTATTTATTTCAGATTTATCTCACCTTTTAAAGTTTACATTTTAAAAGATGAGTACACATATTCTAAATATGTATTTACATGGGGTAACTTCAAAATTATGTTACCAATATCATTCATGATCAAAAATTTGAACTGCTTAAAAGTTTTCCTTTGTTTTTCTAGACTCTTGAAGACTTCATTCATACAGTATTTAATCCTAGAGGAATTTAACTTTCTATGAGGGCAAGGCCTAAGAAGCCATTAAAGCTTCTTGAAGACAGCATGTGTTCTTTGTACCCCTCATAACAAAGAGCACAGCTCCTTTCTCATAGTAGATGCTTGATTAATATTTCCTGCTAGATCATTTCAGATTGTAAATCCTAGAAGCCAAAGCCTAATATCATTAATCTTCCTATTCCCTAGAGCACCTTTAATTGAATTGCATGTAATTCCAAGGCAGTCAAGAGTGTCCCATCCATGGGACTCTGGAATGGGATTTGATGCTGACCTCCTTTATTCGGTAAGGCAGTTGTGTGGTCCTGGTCCCTAGGTTTTCAGAATCCTTGAGTTTTCTGACCACAGGGTAATAATGCCAGTCATTTCATGAGCCTGGAATTTGGACAAACCAGCTGTGGCTTTGGACAGATAAAGGCAGTGGTAACTTGTCTCCAGAGACTAAGATTTGCAGAGACTAAGATGAATAAGAACACTGCCAGATTGTTCAGAGAACCTCTAAGGAAGGGAACCAGGGCTTTGGCATGAGAAAGCTGGGTGAAGGGTGAGAGTTCAGAGATCAGAGAACTAGAAACAGGGGCAACTGTATCAGCCTCTAAGGTGCACTGTGCATATTATTAGTAGGAATTGCCCAGGATGAATCCACAGAAGAATTTTAACTCTGGGAGTTCTTCTGGGGGTGATACTTATTAGAGTCAGAGTGGGTTGGCGAGGAGTGAATTGTGAGTGGTGGCACTCATAAACTGAGGAATACTAGGGACATTTAACCCCTCTCTGTTTCGATCAACTCTGGCTTTTGTATGTTGCATGTAGCTCAAGCCCCAGCAGACTGACTAGACAACGTGAGAGGCTGGATAGAAATGCAGTTAATGCCAAAAAGTTTGACGCTACATCTGTTGAGTCTCACAGCATGCCAGGTGGTCACACGGCGGGGGTGGCTGCACGCTCTCAAAGGGCTCTTTATATTTCTTCTTTCTTTCCTCTCAAATGTGGCATAGCAGTATCCTTAACCATAAATACCATCCCTTATATAATACTCCAACTATTGTAGATGCATGTTCATACTTGATTGTGAGAGATTTCCTTTCTTTTAAATTTGGAAAAAAAAATTAGAAGAACAAAGAATAATGTAACAAACATGCTCTCATGAAAATTTTCACATTTTTAATATTTAGGCTCAGATGAAATAAATCCTTATTGACCGTGCTAGAACTTCAAGAATTACATCAAATGGTTGGTATTCATGTTCTGTTTTCTAACTGGACTTAATAATTGCATTTGTTTACTTAAAACTCAGACTTTTGTTTACAATCTGTTTACAATTTGTTTTGTTAGAAAACATATTGACCAGGACGTTAGGAGAATGAAGTTCTCATCATGACTTTTCACCCCTCAGTTCTCTGCCTTCAGACAAATCTCTTAATTTCTTGGCAGGACCCTCACTTCAGAATAAATATGATTCTGTAAAAATAGTTATACACCTCCAAGTCTTCTCTGTTCTAGGTAAAATATCCTCAATTCCGTCATCTGTGTCTCATGGGAGATTACTTCTAGGCTATATTCCATTTTGATTACCTTCCTCTGGAGATTTAATCATCTGACAAATCCCACCTTAAATTTTGGTGCCCAGAATTGAACTGATTTTCCAAGTATGAAGTGATGAATGCATAAGGCACTACACTTCTATTAATGTTCTATTAATGTGAGCTACATTAAAAACAGACAACCAACAAAACAACCTGCATTTTTTTTGCAGCAGCAGCAGCAATATCACACGGTTGGTTCATATTAAATGGAAGCTCAATTAACGCTCTTAAACACTTTCATAAGTTTGGCCACCAAACTTGGCCATTGCTATGTGGAATTGGTTTTTGAGCTTAAAAGCAAGCCTTCTATTTAAGTCTACAAAATTTAATTTTATTGGTTTTAGTCCATTGTGAAAGTCTGGAATCTTATTTTTGTTTTCTCAGAGAGGGTTCATGTTTGTGAGGTTTCCAGAGAGTCTGAATACCCTCATGTCAACCTTCCCTTTAATCCCTCTGGGCATGATTCATGTGACTTAAGCGCCTGCTACTATTTTTCTCTTTATTGAAGTTTTTCAAGAAAAAATGTCAATTTATACAATAAAATATCCCTGAATTCTTCATAACACCAGCAAGCAATTTATACCCATTGCTTTAGACTTTCACATATTTTTGTTTCTGGTTAGTAGACAATGGATGTACCACAGAAACAATAATTTTGCATAGCCTACAGGTGTATGCCCAACTCTATTATTTCTGCCAGAAAGGATATTGCATCTGATGTTGGAGTGGGGAAAGAAAAGTCTTACATTTTTCTTTTATCCAGAGGCAATTCTCCTACCCTAGTGGGAAAAGAAAAGAAAAAGACAAAACAATGCTAGGTGTGGTTCCAGTGCTTTCCAATTTCAGCTGGAATTCAGTGAAATAAAGTCCTCTTCCTAAAAGCCATGAAGCACTTTCATTTCAACGTTAATCTTTCTGGTCCCCTGTACATTGCTTATATCTCTCTGATAGCACTTCACATAGTCTGTCCTGTTTTAAGATTATGGGATTAATCTGCATTTATCTCTTTTCTTAAATTGTGTTTTCTTAAGGCACAAGGACCATATCTTAGCCATTCTTATGTATTCTTAGAACAAATATGGATTGAGCCCACTTTGTGCCAGGCGTTGTGCTAGGCACTCAGTTCCAACTTCCTCCTACTGGGGACCAGCACAAGCTCAGCTGACTTACTTGAAATGGAATCAATCCATATGACTCACCCTAAGCCAACACTTACCATCTATTTTGTAAAATCTGTGTGTAAAATAGAAAAGGATTTATTGAAGGGGATCCAAATCACTGTAAATTAAACTAGATCTTCACATATTTTAGCGATTCCCTACTCTCCTCAGAGCACCACTAACTGTTTGGAGTATCCAAGCTATGACAAAAAGCACTGAAGTACTGTGAAATATAGACTGAAATCCAAACCACCCCATAGGAGAAGTGAAGCTTCAATGACAAAAACAAGTTTGGAACTTATTTAGCACCATTAAGAAAACCAGCTTGAACATTTAAGTCCACCGATTGATTAAAACAATTGGTCCCCTGGAAAAGGGAGACATGTACATATTATATATTAATTATGTAACACCAGAAATGAGAGAGACAGAGCCAGAGAGAGAGGAGGGGTGGTGGGTGGGGGGATGAATGGTCTTTTCATTGCTGAACATTTGGATCAGACTTATAATGGTTTATTGCGGGGGAGTGGTCACGTGCTCTCTTGGCAAATTATATATACATTCAAGTTGTGAGCACTATACCAGTAGGTTGGGGTTTTTGTTTTTGTTGCTATTGCTTTACCTTTTTTTTTTTTTTCAAATATAAGCTTGGACAGACTTAACGCAGCAAATACTTCTCAATTTAAGATTTGACAATTTAACAGGAAAAAGCTCATTCATCATCTTTCCCTTTTAGAAACCATAAATTATTGGCTCATATACCATGTGGCTCGGATTCTAGGAAAAGTTAGTGTAAACAAACCCAAGTTACAATGAGTGGAGTAAGAGAGTGAGTCATAAACAAAACACAGGCATATGCTCTCATATAAATAAGGGCCTGGATCATCAGCTTCCCAAAGTCTGCTTCCCATTAATTACACAACAAAATGAACTTTCCATATGTAAAGCCCAAATCACTTAACTCTGGCAACTTGTATGAGACAAAGACCAGGATTGGACCTAAAAGGCACTTACAAAAACCTGAATTTCAAAATAATGAAAGTTCTCTCAAAATATTTTCAGGTATTGGAGGGCAAGAAAATCCCTTGGAGGAGTGTTTCTGAGCACTGAAACTATTCCCAGCAACCCAGGAACACTGCTTGAGGCTGGTCTGATCCCCTGCTGAATTTAAAGGTAATATCAGGCTTACTCTCTTTTGTTCTGAGCTCTGTCATCTTTATGGGGCAAGTCCTGGGTCCAGGCCACACAGGGTGTTCACACACATTGCTGGAATCACTGAACAGTTGAAATTCCCTCCATCAGTACTTTCTCTCTGTCCTTAGAAATTGTCCATTGGTACACAGACTCACGTTTTCTTATTGTTGTATGAAGGCTAACTGGTCTCCCTTAGTTTAAAGAGGTTTCAAGGAAACAGAACAATTCCTAGGGAAGAGGATTCTTCAACAGGTGAGAAACTTTGAGAGAGATGGTAAGCAGCTAAGTTCTCTCCTTTTGTCTCTTTCGAAAGTAGACCTCATAAAGCAAACTAATAGAGTTACTTACAGAGGACAGTAAAATAACAGATGTCACATTTTAGGAGCTTGGGTGGGGGAGTGGGAGAAAAAGAATTTTTATTCTTTGTTGGGGGTGGGGTGGGGTGTACGTGTTCTTGGATCATTCATTTACTCAATGATTGTTTTTGTAGCATGTACTCTTTGTGTTGTACCATAGACCATACAAGGTAAGTGGACAGCATCATCTCTGCTCTCATATGAAACTATGGGAAAGGGGGAGAACCTAATATTTTTGGAGAATCTATGGTGCAGTCTGCAGTACTTCACATATTTCCTCATTTAATTGTGATCACAACCATGTGAAGACATTACTATCTCTGTTGTACAGAGATGAAAACTGAGACCTCAGAGGTTAAATAATTGCCTCAAAGGACACATCTTAGAAGTCATGGACTCAAAGATTCAAGCCAGGGTTACCCTATTTCAAAGTGAGTTTCATACCATATTTCCTTAAGAAGGCAAAAAAAGACAAGGAGCTGGACAAGAAATGAGAAAACCTGGGTTTCCTGTTAATTTTCTACTAATGACTGCATCAGAACACCAAATTTCTCTCAGTTTTACAATTTCAAAGGCCTTTTCTAACCGCCAAATTTCATAGTTGAATAACACAAGGTATTACTACAGATCACCTGCCCTACTTCTGCTAGACTAGGCCTTCTTGCATATTGTTTTGATCCTGCTGCTTTCTCCAGGTCAAATGCCTTTAAGGGTTCCCTATAGGGAGCCAGACAGCCAATATAATGAGTGAGGTTGGCCAGGATTAGGAAGAAAGGTGGGGGGAATAGGGGAGAACATGGGAAACTAAAGAGAATATGGCCCATCTAATGGGGCAAATGTTATTCTGTATCAATCATTGTTGCCAGGTAGGAATCTAAGCCCAAAGTTATCAGATAATATGAGTTTCAAAAAGCCAGAACTCTTGATTATTATGTAAATCTCCTGATGTTTACAATCTGCAGATTAATTAATTAAAAAAAATGTATAAACCTGTGTAGGCCAATCAAAATACAACTGCAGACAGCTATTGGCCCATGGCTTTATTTTGATATCACTGTCCTTCAGAAGGGTCACCATGACTCATTCTAGAATTTCAGGGACTCTAGGTTCTGACCCTAAACCTCTCTTCCAGCCTCATCTGCCGTTATTTCCACATACACTCCTGTCTTAGAGATCTCTGTGCTTTTAATTTGTTCCATCCTTAGAAGGCCATCTCAACTCTTCTCTTCCCAGATCATCTCAGTGTCCTAGTGTAATTAAATTACACCTAGGCCAGTATAATCTCCAGCTTTCCATTGAGAAGCTCATTCTGAAAATCCCATAGAACTTCTGAGTGAAGGGAGACATTTATGTGTACAAGTTCCTCCTTCTTTGAATAAACACATACCCATGCACAGGTCATCTCAGTGTCCTCTGAACTCCCTTAGTGCCCTTCAGTTGGAAACTAATGATTTCTTGGTTGCTAAATGATATAGCTCTGTTAGTATCTGAGATTATTATTCAATCTATTAAGTTAAAAATATTACTTGGCCATCTCACGTCTTAGAGTCAGGCCTTCCCAAATAGTGTGAAAGTTCTCCTAGGGCAAGCACTAATCTTTACTTGTATGTATCATTGTAGCAGGTACTTAAAAAATATCTGACAATTTGTAACAAAGCCTTATAGAAGTTCCAGTAAGATGAGCTCAATATGAAGCCCTAACAGGTAAGGGGGTGGGGTTTGACAGTGCCCTGAGATAAGGGTATTTGGAGGAGGTAGTGAGGATAAAACTTCTAAAGATAGTTAATGGGTATTATGATCTGAGTCATAACATGACTAAATTATGACAACATGATTAAATCCTGGAATGACATGACTTC
Source organism: Monodon monoceros (assembly GCF_005190385.1). Taxonomy (NCBI): domain Eukaryota; kingdom Metazoa; phylum Chordata; class Mammalia; order Artiodactyla; family Monodontidae; genus Monodon; species Monodon monoceros. Next base: position 27,420,110 of record NW_021703765.1, read on the forward strand.
ATTTTTAACATGAGAGGGGGCATAAAATAGTGATCTATTGTTTTGAACATGGGATTGGTGCTGTTTCATTTCTTTCTCACCACTGCCTAAAAAGCAGAAATTATTTTTCTCATTTCACTGGTAAGGAAACTGAGACTCAGAAGTCTCATTTAGACTGTGACTCACCTAAGGAAATGAATTAAGTACTGCAGGCTATGCAGTAACACTGGTCCTTGAATTTCAAATGCAGCTTTCACTTTACGTCTGTGTGGTAGCCAGAAAGAGTCCAGGTTTCCTAATTCCTAGCAGGTAATATTTGTAATTCAGTTCACTTCTCTGAGCTCAATTTCCTCAGCTGCAACATGAAGGGGTTTGCAGAGATCTGTTCTAGTCTATTCTAATCCAGTCTTGTCTAGTCAATTCTCGTTTAAGCAGCAGGAGAAGGAGGCCCCCTGGGAGGTGCTCTGGGATTATTCCAGTGACCCTCAAACTTAGAGTGGAGAGGGTTGCGGGTGAGTTACACCTCTCTCTGTGTCTTTCTGTCTGTCTCTTTCTCTTTGTCACACCTGTCTATTCTCTCTAAATTCTTTCTCCAGTCTCTTAGACTGACTTACAGTCTGCCTGGACCACTAAAGATCATTCTTAATGACGGTCATTACACAGTTCTTCCACGTTGCCTGAGGCCATTTCCACAGCAATAAGCAGGAAAGACCTTGTCCCCCTTCTCCACAGCTGGGCTCAGTATGCCAACTTCACTGGAACCAAGAAGTTTTTCAAAAACTCTCCATTAATTACAGGAAACCCAAAGCACTGTCCCCTCTTCTCATTAACACAGTTGCTTTCAGTTGCCACTACATTATCTCACCACCATTAAACCAACAATCTAATTAGACTTCTGGAAATGGAAAAAGCCAATGAATAAGGCAGGCGTGCCACTTTCATCTCAAAACTGATCATAAAATATTGTGCCCTTTTGTTCTTGTCCACATAAAATCTTCCCTGGAAGAGTGTCCTTTCATTCTCTCCTATTTATAAAGAGGAGTTTGAATATTTGATATAAAATGAGTATCTTAACAGAAATTGCTTCATGTTTGGGAGGTTTTCTTTCCTGCATTTCTGAGCGTGGAGTCTCATTACAATAATCGTACCTGACTCCCCCTGAGTGTGATGCCTCACAGCCAAACCTCCCACTGGGTTTCAATGGAGGTGTGAATGATACTATCACTGGGAAGAAGGTAAAATGTATTATTATCATTACTCGATTTTTAAGAGGGTCTGACTGTGGCAAGAGGTGGTTGGGAGTATAATCTGTACAAAACATGCAGAGAAGATAAATTGAGTTAAACTTCTCACAGACACGGCACTTTCCAACCTGTCATTAAACCTTCTGTCTTTCCTAAAATCTCAGCTCTGGATAGAGGAAAATTAGTTAAGTCCAGTCCAGGCATGTTTGCCGAGTATCTACTATGCACCGAGCACTGCACGAGCTTCTTGACACCCAAATATGATTATATGTTGCTTAATAACAGTGTTCCTGGATTTTGTTTCTCTTGTTTTCATCCCATTGAACCCAAGGTTCTGAGAATTCATGGGATACACAATACTCATTGAATGGGACAAATCTTAAATAGGAAATGGTTGCTGCCCTCAGGAAATCAATACTCTGAACAGAATGCAAGACTAGCGTATATAAAATAATTAAATTACACCTAGTCCAGTAAAATCTCCAGCTTTCCATTGAGAAGCTCATCCTGAAAATCCCACAGAACTTCTGAGTGAAGGGAGACATTTATGTGTACAAGTTCTTCCTTCTCTGAATAAACACATACCTATGCACTACACATACCATGCCATATAGGCTGACTCCTTAACTTGAAAATAATCTTCCCTGGAGGATATCCTGGTGGATTAGCCCGGAGCTAGTCTGCCGTTACTGAACAGAAGATTCTGGAGGCCCCAGGGGTCCCTTTCAGGTTGCTCCCTCTGCTGAACAGTATCAGGATGGTTTGCTGTTTCTGGGGCTGCCATGGAAAATAAAGGCAAATCACTGCCTCTCAGCTCTAATAAATATCATGCTAGAGTATATGTTTTCATGCACCAGATGGTTTTGTGCAGGAAACAGTTGTTCAGTGCATTTTGATGAATACTTAATGATTAGCTGTTGTTTGCCCACCTCAGTGCTAGGTACTGGGGTTTCAAAGTCAAATAAGGCCTGACAATAGGGGAGTGGACAGTGCAGCATGAGACACAGACACATTAAATGTAGGGACCAGTGATCAACCAGCTTGTAGGGAGAGGATCACAGAGGATGTGGTGTCTAACTTGGCCGTGGGGTGATTCTCAAAGTGGGTGTAAGGGAAGGCTTCCTAGAGTTGAAGGCACCTAAGCTGAGTCGTAATCATGAATTAGATATCCAAATAGCTTGAGGAGTGGGTGAAGGAGACAGGAACAACCCAGGGTGGAAAATAGGTAATAGCAATAACAATAACAACAACAATAGTAGCAGCAACAATAGCACAAATTTGCTGAACTCTTCCTATGTGTCAGTCACTCTGCTAAGATTTTTTTTTTTTTTTGCGGTACGCGGGCCTCTCACTGTTGTGGCCTCTCCCGTTGCGGAGCACAGGTTCCGGACGCGCAGGCTCAGCGGCCATGGCTCACGGGCCCAGCCGCTCTGCGGCATGTGGGATCTTCCCAGACCGGGGCACAAACCCGTGTCCCCTGCATCGGCAGGCGGACTCTCTACCACTGTGCCACCAGGGGAGCCCTCTGCTAAGATTTTTCACAAGGATTACCTCATTTATTCCTCACCACAATCCTCTACACTGGGTGGCATGCTTTTCTCCATTTCATAGGTGTGAACACTGAGGACTGAACACCCAGCTGCTTTAGTGCAGTATTAAACTTCCAATGCAGGCGATTGGAAGCAAGAACACATGCGTTCAACTAGAGCACTGCACAGCCCACAAGTGGTGTCAAGAAAAATGAGCCAAAACTTAGAAACAAGGCAAATGGAAGGGTGCATGTCCTTGCGGAGTTTTAGTGCCATCTTATAGGGGATTCACTATCCACTACTAATTAAGCCCCAGATTCTGCCAGGTAATATATTAACTTGTAGATTTTTGCCCAGAAAATATGCAAATGATTCCTTTCCAGTAGAAAAGATAAGCCCAGAGGTTATGGTTTTATTGTCCATTTGGACATTAACTGAACAATCTTGCTCGGCATTCTTTCTCCAATGCCTACATTCCTGTAATTGCCCTTTTCTTCTAGTTCTAATTCTTTTTGGACCAGCTTTATCACCATGTTGGTTTCCTCATTAAAGAATTGAATGAATCCTTGACGTGAGTTTTTAGTTTTATGCAAATTCCACTCTGACAGTGGGGATTCCAAAGGAGTTTGGTGCTGGCTGACATTTCCAAGGAGATGGGCCCAGATTCCGGAGAATTTGGTGCTTCTTGGGGATGTTTACAGCCTTAGCCACGGAACAGCTCAGCTTTTCCAGAATGTCCAGTTTAAATCAGAAAATAGCTTATTTTCTCCTTTTCGGGCAAAAAAATTGGAAGTTTTTCAGAAGGGCTTTGGTGTGATGGGGTCTTCAGGGAAGCATGGAAGTTTGCAGCCCTGCTGGATCTCTTCATGGCCCAAAGCCAAAGCGAGAGGGCTCATCAAGAACCTCATGTTCAGTAGAGCTCGCTAGGCAAACAGAGTGATTCTGTGCTGCTTCAACATGGGCTGGTAGGTAGCACTTTTCAGAAAATTTGAATGATTTGTTTTTAAAATAAAGCTTTATTTTCTCTAGATCTTTTTGAACTTTTCCTACTGTATATTTTAAGTGATTAATCTGGACTTAGAGAAATTTATTTTACAACTCGATGACTTCTTTGGTTTGTATACTTATGGCTCTTGGATGTTTCAAATCCTATTAACTTGCACATTTATTTGCTCTATTTTGGTTCTTTTGGAAAGACAAGACTTTTGGCTGAATCGACCCATTATTTTGGTTAGGAACTTCAGATCATGATACCACACAGGACAAAAAATAAATAAATTACTTTACAATTCTGAAATTCCTGTTCACTGCTTTTTGCATTTGTACCTGGATATCATTTCATCTTTTTGGGTCCCTCTCCATAAATGGCAGTTGGTTAACAGAAAAGTCAGGCATCCTAGAATTTGGGAGTTAGAAGCGATTTTCGTGATCATTTTTGCTCCAGCTACTAGAATGCTGGATTTCATTAGAATTAAGAATTCATTCTTAATTTGTAAAGGTAATTTTTCAAGCTTAAAGTCTAGCATCTTGATTACAGGTAACAGCCGGTTCTGATTGGGCTGATAGTTTGGTTTAATAACGAAATGGTTTACCTAATATGTCTTTGCTTTTAGAAGCAAAATGTCTGACTTGTGAAATTTAAATATTTTCACTTGCTCTGATAGTTTTAAACAGGGCAGATGACACAGTTTGAGAGAATAATATATTAGCCTTGATATGAAACAGATACAAACTATAAATTAAGAGCTGTGCTTCCTCTGCTGCCCTTGTCATCTCTAACAGGGCTACACCTTGAGCAGGTGAGATTTGGTGATAGCAACCCTGATACATATCTTTTTTCCTACTTGGATTTAAGATGAGAGACTATCAGTGTGTGTGTGTGTGTGTGTGTGTGTGTGAGAGAGAGAGAGAGAGAGAGAAAGAGAGAAAACAAGAAAGAAATGCCTTCCTGTTTGCTTGCATTACTACTACTCTAGACTTTTCAGTTGTAGAACCAAAGAAATTTTTTTTTCTTGGTGTTTTATGAAGTTCCTACAAAATTTGTAATTTACTTAATAATATAGTCTCATCTTAAATATTAATACAAAGTGTGAGTGGGGGGCATGTTTCAGTAGTAAAATCATGCACTCTCTACATATCGCATAACCTCCCTGAGAAGTTAGTTCAACGTGTAGAAGATCAGAAAAATAAGGCTGACTTATTCAGGTACAGATTATCTGGTGTGGTTATTCAGTCATTATTGGGGCAGTGCAATGGAAGTTATTTCAAATTATGCATCATTTTGAACAAACTTTATTGAAGCTTTCACTGCATTAGCCCTAATTACTCACAATAATGATGCAGTGCTCCCTTGAACCAGACCTCCTTTGTTGTGCCAGGGGACTGCAGCTGATCAATGGCTATTGAGCAGTTTGATCACGAAGGCTGAACTGCTTGAGCACCAGTGGCAGCCAGTGCCTTCCCTCCCTCCCAGTAGCTCACAGACTGACATGTTCTCAGTCTGGCCACCCTCTCCTGCAGCTCCTCTTCTGTGTCTTCCTCCAAATCAATAACTTCATAATCAGCATGACTCTCAGACTCGGAGAAGCTAAAAAATTGCCTTAAACAAACAAAAATATACATACACACACATGCACGAGCTAGAAAAAGACATATTTTTAAGCCTTTGACCCACATTAACTTCTTCCACATTATAATGTTTATAAAATAAGGTGGGAAAGGTTCCTTTTTTCTTCTTTTACCAAAGATTACCTGTTTGAAAAAATACCATTAGGATATAGACTGATCAATTATTTGGCAAGTATTTACTGACAGCTTACCACATGTCTGTCAAAGATTTTTCCATTTGCTTGTTAAGCAGTTCCAATATCAAGCATGTTTTTCTCAGACATCTCCCATCTTGTTTGGTACAGAATAAACACACAGCTACTGCCTCGTAATCATTCAGTTCACTTAGTGATTATTTATTGAGCATCTACTATGTGTCAGGAACTGTACTAGATACCTTAGTTTCCATTATTTTAAAATAAAAGTAATTTCAAATTAATTGAATTATTTTAGTGTTTAAAAAACTCAATAGGGAATTCCTTGGCAGTCCAGTGGTTAGGACTCCACACTTCCACTGTCGGGGGCACAGGTTCGATCCCTGGTCGGGGAACTAAGATCCCATATGTCGTGTGGCGTGGCCAAAAAAAAAAAAAAACTCAATAAATGATTTCTTAAATTAATTTTGCTTTATAAGCCACTTAATTTTACTCTTCTTTCCTTTACCTTCTCTGCACTTGTCTGAGTCTTTAAAACCACTCTGTAGAAATGACGACCGATTGAAAAATAAGTTGATTTCTTTATATGGCCAGAAGTAATTCTAAATTACCTTACTTATAATGTAAGATGGGACTCTAAAGAAAACAACAATTAAGTGAGTTGTCTCATCAGAAATATGTATGACTAATGTACAAGCACCCAACTGAATGAAATCAAACCCAGAACCTATTTATTAGCTGCCTTCTGTATGCTTGACTTTGCTTAAAGCCTCACGTTATGAGTTTCACTCACTGTTCTCTAAAAGAAGTAGGAGTCCATAATTAGGGAGAAAGAAATCTGCCTTTGCTACTGTTGGGCCTATGATAGAAATGAGATTCCACTGGAAATCAGGCAGTAAATCAAGAAATTTGGGTTCCAATCCAACTGCATGACCTCAGGCAAATCTCTGAATCTCAGAAGCATCAATTTCTTCACGTGTGAAACAGGGTATTGGGCATGAGCCCAGGCTGTTCGACCCTAACTCTCTTAGGTTTGTGGGAAGACGTTTGTCTGTGGGGAGTGGAATCTCAGGAAGGTCTGGCCTTCAGCACCTGGAGTAGATCTTTAGCCTGTTTTCCCACAAAAGTTCTGCTCTGCAGCCTAAGACCCGGAAATGGACCAAATCTGTGAAACTCTCATGAGGGTCTCATTTGAGCATTGCCAAAAATAAACAGCCCATTCCTACATCCTGAAACAGGAGAGCTTTGGCTCAGCTCTGATTACCAGAGAGGCAGGTTTAAAAGTTTAATACCCACCTGTTTCTACGCCCATTTGGCATATTTGTAAATTATTGAACGCAAATAGAGGAGGCAAGCCCGTAGAAGCTTGGGATCCCAAGAATGTGTTCTCTCACACAGCATGGAAAGAGTTCAGGGAAGGAAAATAGGGGATCACCTGTTTTTTGCCTCTGGGAAATATCTGTGCTTGGCAAGCAAAGGCGGAAACATGCAGGCTAACTTTTAAATCCATAAAGGGAGGCTAAGGGAGGCCTCCAGAGCTTAACCGACAGGGTCGAGCAAGCAATTATCTGGGTGGGTATGCAGACCTTGGCCCAAATCTTTTGCTCCAGACAAGTGATGAATTCCCAGAGTTCCAGGCATGGCAGCAGTGCCCACTTCTTGGACTCCCTCCACAGGTGCCCTCCCATAAAGGTGCTGCAAGTCTCAGGGGCAGCTTCTTCCCTTTTCCTCTGTGACTCTCCTCCTAGGACCTCTCCTTGTTCTCATTGTTTACCTGGCATTTCCATAAAAAACTTTTCATTTCACACCTAGCATGTGAAAGATGTTAATATTCTTGATCATATTTGAGAGATGATCCCGTTTCTTCAGAGCAAGATTTCCCAAGTGCCTGGGAAGAATACCACTTCCAAGAGATTTTAAGAGCTATTCCCAAAAAAATGTGTTTTGTGGTCAGGTAAGACCATGAAATTCTGTGTCTCACCCTCCTGGAACCTCACAATGCACATTGGTCAATTAAAAGCTCAGAAAAACCCTGCAGAAAGGAAGCAGATGCAGTGTAGCATTCCTCACACTCACCTAACTATGAAAACATTTATCCCAAAACACTTACCAATATTTTGTGAAACTCAGTTTGGGAAGTGTCATTCCAAATAGTTCTTTCTGTTATTTCAGTTGGGCTCATTTTCTAATTACCAATGGTCTCCATGAAGGAGGTAGGTATGTAGCTGAGTTCTCTGCTTAAAGCAAACTGCTGAATTAGAAGATGAGTTTAGGTGAATATCAATAATGAGTGTCTTCTTGGGCTTCTAATCATAATAGGCATTTGTAAATACTGCAATATGCTTAACATTTACCAGTGCATCAATTCAACACATTTTATGGAATGTGCCATCACTCTGTGTGCCATGAAGATAGCAAGAATCTAAATCATGGATTCTATCTCTGATGTACAAACAATTCTGTCATGAGAGAGAAGAAGTTAAATAGAAGCATTTCTCATGTAGTCTACAAGTGGGTGGTAAATGCATGGCAGAGACACTGGATGCAACAGGCATTCAGAGGAGGTGTGACTCCCTGGGCCTTGAAGATCTGTGGGATGTGAATAGGAACCGAGTAAGGCTGTCCTAAAGAAAGGTGTTAAGCCAAGTACAAGGCCTTCCTTCCTGGCAGTAGGGATGAGCGCGGCAAACTGGGGTTGGTGCGCAGGACTGCTGGGAGGTGATGTGGGGAGTAGCGGAAGGCAGAGCATATGGGATGTCTGAGTGAGGCGCTTGTACTTTATAAACTGCCAGTGAGGAGTCTGGTGACTATTGAGGAATTCATGATATCATGAGCTAGAATGAATCAAGTCCTCAGGGAAACTCTGATTACCATCTCTCAACCATGGTGAGCACAGGACGTAGTGAAATGCAGTGGTTGAGAGCATGGGTCTTGGACCTGAGTTGGAATTCTGAGTGTCCACAGGTTCCTGGGGCAAGTTTCCTTCCCATTAGCTTCCTTCTCTGGAATGGAGACACATGTATTTATTTCACAGTTATTTTATGAGTTACATGAGATATATAAGGTCCTATATGCAGAGACTAGAAGTTACTAAGCCTTGATAAAGAGTAATTAATACTGTTACTACTACTCACTGACCTTTGCCTCTAGGTTCTGAGATGATCTCCTTCCTTTCTTAGACCTTCTCCCACTTGAAAACTCCAATGCTGAAACAGCTCACATGCTCAGTGTCTGCAGGAGGTTGGCTGAAGAGAGAACTCTTACCTGTACTTAGCAGCAGCACATTCCTGGAGGGCCTTCTCCATGCCCACCTTCCCTGGGGTGAACCCAAAGCATGTGAAGTGCTCACCTGCATCTGATGTTGCTGCAGATGCAGCAAGGAGAGATAACACTGGGGCTGGTGGGATTGCAACACTGTCCACTGCAGCTGGCTTCTTCCTGGTCATCATAGTGGACGCTGAGCCCTCGTTCTTACTATGTGCTGCTGTTTGGTCCACTTTTAAGTGGGGACTTGGAATCCCTAAAAAAAATAACCCCAAAGCCTGCAGTTACTTTAAAGAAATAGGAAGTGACCTGAAGAAATCATCAAATGATCTGACCTCCTTCTGGTGCAAGAATGACATTTTAGAATGTTTAAAGGAAACAAAACAAAACAAATTAGCAGCATGACTGGTTTTGGTTTTGTGGCTGAGGTTAGTGGTGACAACATTCCAGGTGGCCTGCCTGAAAGTGGGGGTCGGGGCACAGGCCTAATGAAGCAGTGTAAGCCATCATGCATGCTTTACCTTCCATGGATCAAGAAGCCTGTCTTTACAGAGGTTTTGGTGTGCAGAGCATGGAGGGGAGAAGTTGACCCCACCCTAGTGAGGCTTCTCATCTCATCCAGCTAGGAAGACAAGACTGAATGAAAAGGAAAAACTGGGCAACAAGTATGGGCAGGCCTGTGTGTTATTCATTACAAGTGCCTGGGGAGTTCTCAGGAGGCAGGGATTCGTGTGGGAAGAAGTAAGGAAAGCCTTCCCAGAGTTCATGCTAGAGCAGCAAGGTCGAAGGAAAGGCATTCCCGGTGCTGGGAAGGGCGTCTGCTAAGTCATGGGTGAGGAATGAAGATGATTCAGACAAGAGGCCGGCCTTCTGGAGGCCGGAGATGCCCTGTAGGGACTGGTGTGTCACAACAGTGACTGGGCCAAGTAAGAGCTGAACCTGGGGGCCTTTGAGTGTCTGGTCATAATAGTCACAATTTTTTGATGCTGAAAAGCCTGGGTAGACTCTTATGAGGTGCCTCTGAAAGGGCCTCGAAACTTACTACATAACACATTATAAGAACTGTTCTGGAGCCTTGTTTGCTGGGCTCAAATCCCGGCCCTCTTACTTTTCAACTGTGTGATCACGAGCAAGTTACTTAACCTCTCCAAGCTTCAAGCTTCCTTAACTGTGCAGATGGGATGGAACTGCATTACCTCATAGGGGTGGTTGGGGGCATCCATGATCAATCAAAATAAAGGGCCTAGAACAGTGTCTGGCACATAGTTCATGCTATATAATTGTTTCCTATTATGATTATTCCTATTATACTGCTATCACTATTATAACCTGCTCCTCAGGCCAAACGGAAACCAGCCAACAAAGGCTCAGTTTTCTTCCCTGACATGACAAAGGATTTCTGGACACCTTCTACATCACTAGCTGCAAAAAAAGTCCCTCTCCAACTCATCCAGACGTAAGTTCAGAAGCTGCAGGTGTCTGAATCCATGTCAAATGGTCATCTACTCAGAATTTCTTTATTTGTTGGCTACATGCCACTGATAGCAATAACATGAACAGGCCGTATCATGGTAGTTCCTGACCTTTTTTCCCATCTTAACCAACTTGAGTGACACTGGTCCCTCCTATAGTAACAGCTCACTTCCAGTGAGATCTGCTCACTTTGGCCTAATGGCAGCCCTGTGAAGCATGTAGTGTGGAGGTTACTCTTTTCTTACTTTTATAGATGAGGACAACATATTTCTGAGATGTTAAGAGATAACTGACTAAGCTCATACAGCTCTTAATGTCAGAGCTCGAAGTTTTCAAGCAGCCAGACGCTAAACTCAGGGATCATCTTGGTCTACCTTACCATCTTCCAACTTCTGCCCATGACCTGGTCTACCAACAGCATGCTTCACACTGAGGACACAGAGGGCCTATATCACACCTGGAAAAGGCACCTGTAACCACCTAAGGAAGAAATGCTGACACTTTTCATTTACTGTCTACTACCTTCCTCCTACTCTCCATCCCGATCTCTGAAACCTCCACTTGACGTGTTGTAAATAAAAATACAATTTTTCTTTTTTGATTTCATATTTCATAGCGTTTGACTATGGGAGTGGACAAACATCAAATTCTATGACAGAGAGACCGCAAGGCACAACCATCAAGAAATCAGGAGGTGCAGCAAACACGTACATGATCCCCGGATGATGCCCGCTTGTAAAATATGCAGGTGTGCCAGGAATACGCAAGGTATACACATGTAGTATATGTAAAATGCAAACAGAATCTTCTGCAAGGAGATACATCCAAATAGTTAACCATGGTTATTCTGAGGAAGGAGAGCACAGGGAAGATTAGTGAGGGAGTTTTTACTTTTGCTCCTTAGCCTTCTTTATTGTTAATATTTTTTAAACCACAAACATATATTAAACTCTTTTTCCATTAACAAAATAAACATAGTTTGGAAAGAATCTAGAAGTCTATCACAGTATGGTCATCTGGGTAGACTGACTGATGTGCTAGAATAGTGGGCTGCTAACAAATCTGCAATGGGACAGCAGGCCTGAGTCTGATAAGAATTCCCCACCGTGGTACTCCGCGCCACCCTGGTCCTGTTCCTGTCAAATGGATGCAGTCGTCCTTTGCACAGCACACCTCCGGGACTCTAAGCTGCCAGAGTTCTATTGGATAACAGCTCCTTTGGAAAAACTCCCTGATCTGTCTGTCCTCTTTGTACCTGTGGACACAGGTGGGACAGGGAGTTCTTTGCTCACATTATTATATGTGCAGGGAATGAGCCATAAACAGGATTAGCAGGCAGATATTTAACTCTCACTTGGAAACACAGTGATTTCAAGCCATTTTAGTCGTACCCCTTTTCATGCAAATGTTCACAATCCACATCATTCCCTTAAAGCAGATCTGATCACACCTCTATCAGGTGTACCTTGCTACTCAAGTGTTTATGGTACAGAATAAGTTAAAAGTAATAAGATGACACTTAAAACACTCTATAATTCAGATTGTCACTCTTTAGCTATCTTGAAAACCCTAGATAATTTAGGATTTTCTAGATTATAGTACTTTTTGCCAGTTGCCGTCCAATGAATTTGAAAACAAATTGAAAAAAAAAATCCTGATGTTTGCTCAGACATTTTTAAGTTTTGAAAGGATTAGGGAAACAATCCCAGAAGTAGTATATGTAGGCAAGAATATTAGATAACCGTTAAACAAAGGCTAATATAACGTACTTGTAATGCATAAACTCTGTCTGAGAGCAGAGGTCTCAGGAGACTGGAATGGGTGACTTGTTGGGAGAGAGCATTGGGCAGGCTGGCCACTGGAAGTCTTTGTTTCTCTTCATTCCAGGTGGCAGCTGATGCTCCATGCTGAGGTACCCAAAGGACCAGAGGAGCATGAAACAGTTCAGAAACAAGTTCTCACAAATGCTCGGCGGTGGTAGAGTGGTGGGATATTTGGCAAGTTCCTTCCCAGAATGGGCCTGGCTGCTCTCTCCACGGGAGGAAGATTTTTGAGGCTGGAGATCAATCATAAAGAAGCCCAGATTCAGCACTGTACTGACTGGACCACTGAGATGTGGCACTGCTCTTTACACTGGGGCATGAGGAAAAGCAAGGTTGGCTTTGATCTGGGAAAGGATCACTATGTCAAATTCGGACAGCAGTCTGCATGGAGAGCACACTTGGTAGATGTGTTCAGAGGATCACCAAACCCCAACACAGGACAAATTGTATTGAGGCTTGCATATCTGGAGGCCAGTACATTTTTAAAGGAGGAAATAACAATGCTAATAACTTTGTGGATCCAACATCTGTTTATAATTAAGACAGAGAAGCCAAAAGGAAATAAAAAAAGTTAAACTTATATGAAAACATTCTACTATAACCTGTAGACCTCTACTGATAAATTTTAAAAAACTCTTTGAAACTGTGCAGTAGCCTATCGAGGGACAGTCACTCATTTTCAAAGGTAATTTCTCACAGACCACTTATCCTCTTGAACCTCTACCTGCACACCGTGTTTGCATTAGGGACTTGATTTATGGATTCCAACTCCTTTGACGCAGAAGCTGACTTCCTGTTGCCTTGGTTACTTGGAGCTCAGTTCAAGGTTAAAGTACTCCCAAATCAGAATCAGCGGCAGGCGCTGCATCTAGCGGCCAGGTTATTGACTGCCCCAGGATGTGGAAAGGTCAGAGACCGAAGCACTGTTTACTGCCTTAAGGGTGAGTCAATATTGAGTCAATAGTTTCGATATTTTGATTCTGTTTCTTCCGAAGTAGTAGTTTTTGTTCAATTACCTCTTCCCCAGGTTGCTCAAGGTTACAGGGGTCATGGAAGAAAAGCAGGGTCTACGGTGGCTGACTTTCCCAGGATCTCTTTAATGAGCTCTGTGACCTTGGATAATAAAAACCAGCCTCACCATAGAGTAATTTGTATGTTGCTCTAGGTTTGTAAAATTAGTTATATACTTATTTCATTTTCTCTATGGGGAAACAAACAAACAAACAAACCTTTGTGGGACAGTTATTATTTACTCCTTTCTTCTAGATGAGAAAATGGAGGTTCAAGGAGGTCAGACAACTCATCTAAAATCACACAGCTGATAAGAAGTGGTAAGAAATAGATCCTAACTCCTGACTGAGTCCTCATCTCATAGTTTCTTTAAAATAAAGGGGCTGATAAAATCATCATCCAGGGATCATACGTAATTCATTTTGTAACATCTACTACAGAAAGCAGTATATCTGGAAAATACTATGCAATTAATATAGGTTTAATTAACATTTTAATTCTAAGATTGCAAATGCGGATGTTTCTTGGAGACAAAACATAGGATGGCATAGTGACAGAGGCCGACACCAGTGGGGTGGTTAGTTCCTTCTGTCACCTTCCTGGCCCTTTCACTGTAGAATTCAGTGCTTGGCATGGACTGAGAGGCATGTTTTGTTGAGCACTCGGTGGCTTTTAACCTTGCAAAGAGCAATGACATGCATTATGCTATTTGCCCCTTGCAGTATCCCTGTGGATGACAAGAGGCAGATGATGAAACTCCAAATTCACAAATAAGAAAACCAAGGCACAGAGGACCAGGTGATGTGCTCAAGCTCACATATCACAAGTGCGAAGGAAGCGGTGCTGAAATCCATGCCTCTTGACTCAATTCAATATTCTTTTCTGTCCCATGACACATTGACTTTTGGGCAAACCAGTAGATAATATATTTTTCACAAGAGGAAACTCACACTGAAAACTTGATTATAATTCCTTTTCTCATATATTGGTTGTCTGTTCGAATGCTCCCATTGCTATTTTTTCTTGTTTGCAAATGAACTTCACCCATGGAAATAAGGGGATCTACGTTACAGAATAAAGTGAATCAAGAAATAGATACACTTGTCAGAGGGCAGACAGCAGAAGCAAGAAGAACTACAATCCTGCAGCCTGTGGAATGAAAACCACATTCACAGAAAGATAGATAAAATGAAAGGCAGAGGACTATGTACCAGATGAAGGAACAAGATAAAACCCCAGAAAAACAACTAAATGAAGTGGAGATAGGCAACCTTCCAGAAAAAGAATTGAGAATAATGATAGTGAAGATGATCCAGGACCTTGGAAAAAGAACGGAGGCAAAGATCGAGAAGATGCAAGAAATGTTTAATAAAGACCTAGAAGAATTAAAGAACAAACACCTGGAAGAATTAAAGAAAAAACAGAGATGAACAATAAAATAACTGAAATGAAAAATAGACTAGAGGGAAGGAACAGCAGAATAACTGAGGCAGAAGAACAGATAAGTGAGCTGGAAGACAGAATGGTGGAATTCACAGCTGTGGAACAGAATAAAGAAAAAGGAATGAAAAGAAATGAAGACAGCCTAAGAGACCTCTGGGACAACATTAAAGGCAACAACATTCACATTATAGGAGTCCCAGAAGGAGAAGAGAGAGAGAAAGGACCCAAGAAAATATCTGAAGAGATTGTAGTTGAAAACTTCCCTAACATGGGAAAGGAAATAGCCACCCAAGTCCAGGAAGCACAGAGAGTCCCAGGCAGGATAAACCCAAGGAGAAACATGCCAAGAAACATAGTAATCAAACAGACAAAAATTAAAGACAAAGAAAAATTATTAAAAACAACAAGGGAAAAATGGCAAATAACATACATGGGAACTCCCATAAGGTGAAAAGCTGATTTCTCAGCAGAAACTCTACAAGCCAGAAGGGAGGGGCATGATATATTTAAAGTGATGAAAGGGAAGAACCTACAACCAGGATTACTCTATCCAGCAAGGATCTCATTCAGATTTGATGGAGAAATCAAAAGCTTTACAGACAAGCAAAAGCTAAGATAATTAAGCACCACCAAACCAGCTCTACAACAAATGCTAAAGGAACTTCTCTAAGTGGGAAACACAAGAAAAGAAAATGACCTACAAAAACAGACCCAAAACAATTAAGAAAATGGTAATAGGAACATACACATCGATAATTACCTTAAATGTGAATGGATTAAATGCTCCAACCAAAAAACACAGGCTAGCTGAATGAATACAAAAACAAGACCCATATATATGCTGTCTACAAGAGACCCACTTCAGACCTAGGGACACATACAGAGTGAAAGTGAGGGGATAGAGAAAGATATTCCATGCGAATGGAAATCAAAAGAAAGCTGGAGTAGCAATACTCATTTCAGATAAAATAGACTTTAAAGTAAAGAATGTTACAAGGGACAATGAAGGACAATACATAATGATCAAGGGATCAATCCAAGAAAAACATATAACAATTATAAATATATATGCACCCAACAGAGGAGCACCTCAATACATAAGGCGAGTGCTAACAGCTACAAAAGAGGAAATTGACAGTAACACAATAATAGTGGGGGACTTTAACACCTCACTTACACCAATAGACAGATCATCCAGACAGAAAATTAATAAGGAAACACAAGCTTTAAATGACACAGCAGACCAGATAGATTTAATTGATATTTATAGGACATTCCATATGAAAACAGCAGATTACACTTTCTTTTCAAGTGCATATGGAATATTCTCCAGTGTAGATCACATCTTGGGTCACAAATCAAGCCTCAGTACATCTAAGAAAATTGAAATAATATCAAGCATCTTTTCTGACCACACTGCTATGAGATTAGAAATAAATTACAGGGAAAAAATGTAAAAAACACAAACACATGGAGGCTAAACAATATGCTACTAAATAACCAAGTAGTCACTGAAGAAATCAAAGAGGAAATCAAAAAATACCTAGAGACAAACGACAATGAAAACACGATGATCCAAAACCTATGGGATGCAGCAAAAGCAGTTCTAAGAGGAAAGTATATAGCAATACAATCCTACCTCAAGAAATGAGAAAACTCTCATATAAACAACCTAACTTTACACTTAAAGTAATTAGAGAAAGAAGAACAAACAAAGCCCAAAATTAGTAGAAGGAAAGAAATCATAAAGATCAGAGCAGAAATAAATGAAATAGAAACAAGAAAACAATAGCAAAGATCAATAAAACTAAAAGCTGGTTCTTTGAGAAGATAAACAAAATTGATAAACCTTTAGCCAGACTCATCAAGAAAAACAGGGAGAGGACTCAAATCAACAAAATTGGAAATGAAAAAGGAGAAGTTACAACGGACACCGCAGAAATACAAAGCATCCTAAGAGACTACTACAAGCAACTCTATGCCAATAAAATGAACAACCTGGAAGAAATGGGCAAATTCTTAGAAAGGTATAACTTTCCAAGACTGAACCAGGAAGAAATAGAAAACATGAACAGACAAATCACAAGTAATGAAGTTGAAACTGTGATTAAATATTTTCCAACAAACAAAAGTCTGGGACCAGATGGCTGCACAGGTGAATTCTATCAAATATTTAGAGAAGAGCTGACACCCATCCTTCTCAAACTCTTCCAAAAAATTGCAGAGGAAGGAACACTCCCAAACTCATTCTATGAGGCCACCACCACCCTGATACCAAAACCAGACAAAGATACTACAAAAAGAGAAAATTACAGACCAATATTACTGATGAATATACATGCAAAAATCCTCAACAAAATACTAGCAAACAGAATCCAACATCACATTAAAAGGATCATACACCATGATCAAGTGGGATTTATCCCAGGGATGCAAGGATTCTTCATTATATGCAAATTCATCAATGTGATACACCATATTAACAAATTGAAGAATAAAAACCATATGATCATTGCAATAGATGCAGAAAAAGCTTTTGACAAAATTCAACACCCATTTATGATAAAAACTCTCCAGAAAGTGGGCATAGAGGGAATCTACCTTAACATAATAAAGGCCATATACGACAAACCCACAGCAAACATCATTCTTAATGGTGAAAAACTGAAAGCATTTTATCTAAGATCAGGAACAAGACAAGGATGTCCACTCTCACCACTCTTATTCAACATAGTCTTGGAAGTCCTAGCCACGGCATTCGGAGAAGAAAAAGAAATAAAAGGAATATGAATTGGAAAAGAAGAAGTAAAACTGTCACCATTTGCAGATGACATGATACTATACATAGAGAATCCTAAAGATGCCACCAGAAAACTATTAGAGCTAATCAATGAATTTGGTAAAGTTTCAGGATACAGAATTAATGCACAGAAATCTCTTGCATTTCTATACACTAACAATGAATGATCAGAAAGAGAAATTAAGGAAAAAATCCCATTCACCATTGCAACAAAAAGAATAAAATGCCTAGGAATAAACCTACGTAAGGAGGTAAAAGACCTGTACTCAGAAAACTATAAGACACTGATGAAAGAAATCAAAGATGACACAAACAGATGTATAGATATACGATGTTCTTGGATGAGAAGAATCAATATTGTGAAAATGACTATAGGACCCAAAGCAATCTACAGATTCAATGCAATCCCTATCAAATTACCAATGGCATTTTTTACAGAACTAGAACAAAAAAATCTTAAAATCTGTATGGATACATGAAAGACACCGAATAGCCAAAACAATCTTGATGGGAAAAAAATGGAGCTGGAGGAATCAGACTCCCTGACTTCAGACTATACTACAAAGCTACAGTAATCAAGACAATATGGTACTGGCACAAAAACAGAAATATAGATCAATGAAATGGGATAGAAAGCCCAGAGATAAACCCACGCACCTATGGTCAACTAATCTATGACAAAGCAGGCAAGGATATACAATGGAGCAAAGACAGTCTCTTCAATAAGTGGTGCTGGGAAAACTGGACAGCTACATATGAAAGAATTAAATTAGAACGCTCCCTAACACCATACACAAAAATAAACTCAAAATGGATTAAAGATCTAAATGCAAGCCTGGACACTATAAAACTCTCAGAGGAAAACATAGGGAGAACACTCTTTGACATAAATCACAGTAAGATCTTTTTTGACCCACCTCCTAGAGTAATGGAAATAAAAACAGAAATAAACAAATGGGACCTAGTGAAACTTAAAAGCTTTTACACAGAAAAGGAAACTATAAACAAGATGAAAAAGCAACCCTCAGAATGCGAGAACATATTTACAAACAAATAAATGGATAAAGGATTAACCTCCAAAATATATAAACAACTCATGTAGCTCAATATCAAAAAAACAAACAACCCAATCAAAAAATGGTCATAAGACCTAAGTAGACATTTCTCCAGAGAAGACATACCATGTGCCAAGAGGCACATGAAAAGCTACTCAACACCACTAATTATTAGAGAAATGCAAATCAAAACTACAATGAGGTATCACCTCACACCGGTTAGAATGGGCATCATCAGAAAATCTACAAACAACAAATGCTGGAGAGGGTGTGGAGAAAAGGGAACCCTCTTGCACTTTAGGTGCAGATGTAAATTGGTACAGCCACTATGGAGAATAGTATGGAGGTTTCTTAAAAAACTAAAAACAGAATTACCATATGACCCAGCAATCCCACTACTGGGCATATACCCAGAGAAAACCATAATTCAAAAAGACACATGCACCCCAATGTTCATTGCAGCACTATTTACAATAGCCAGGTCATGGAAGCAACCTAAGTGTCCATCAACAGATGAATGGATAAAGATGTGGTACATATATACAATGGAATAGTACTCAGCCATAAAAAGGAATGAAATTATGTCATTTGTAGAGACATGGATGGTCCTAGGGACTGTCATACAAAGTGAAGTAAGTCAGAAAGAGAAAAACAAATATCGTTTATTAACGCATATATGTGGAATCTAGAAAAATGGTACAGATCAACCAGCTTGCAAAGCTGTAATAGAGACACAGATGTAGAGAACAAATGTATGGACACCAAGGGGGGGGAAGCGGGAGTGGGGGTGCTGGTGGGATGAAGTGGGAGATTGGGATTGACATATATATATAGTAATACGTATAAAATAGATAGCTAATAAGAACCTGTTGTATAAAAAAATAAATAAAATAAAATTGAGAAAAAGGAAATAGATAACCTTGGGATTTGGAAAACAATATTTTTCTGTGCCAAAGTCAATAAAAGTGTTATTTTTTGTTGCATCACTTTATTCATTAATTGAACAAATATTTATTGAACATCTACCATACCAGGGACGTGACACTGGTCTAAGCAGTGAAGTCCCTAAGTTTTCTACGAAGTGCATTCTAATAATCTCTGCATAGCATAAAGATAGCTGTTACTTTTTATAAGGATACTGGAAGATCCTAAAGTACCTTTTTAATCATCAAAAAACAGAGGCTTTGCTACTGATACAGAATCTTTGGGTGAATTTGTAAAAGCCATCCCACGTAGGTGGAGATTCCCAAGGACCCAGCTCTTAGCAAAGGGAGGGCACCACTGTAAAATTTAGATTAAGTTATGGCTTCCTGTGTGCACATGCACCCCCACTGCTCATGGTTTGGAGAGAGGAGCATGCACTGGATTTCAGTGCATTTCTCCCCTTGAGCCAGGTTCCTACAGAAAGTGAACTACTTGCCCAATTGCAGGTGGTGGTCTTATCAACATGTGTTTTGTGTCAAATGAGTTTTACTTCATTTTGGGACCTTGAGAGATGAAATTCAGGCAAGGTCACTTGTAAGTAGGATGCTATTCAGTTAGCCTGGAGTCAATCATTTTAAAACCAACAGATATTTGAGTGCTGCACAGCACAACTCAGAAGATGTGATCTCTGTCTTTGTAGAGAAGGTTTAGAAGTGGAGAGTGGGATAAGACAAAAACACTTACAAAACTGATAAACCAAATGAGACAGGAAGCCAAATGAGTCCTCCACAAATTAGGAGGAAAATGAGATCTCAGTGGGATCTGAGGTGGTTTTGTGCTCATGCGTATATTAATTCAACATTCATTAAGAGCCTGTAAGTACCAGGTACCATTAAGTACAGGGATCATGAACCTTCTCTGAAAGGGGCTAACCTGTCCACTCAGGATGACAGTTACAGGTACAAAAACCCCAGTCTTGAACGATGAGTAGAATTCAATAACTAGAAGTAGAGGGAGAGCCTGCCAGGGCTGGGAAAAGACAAGAGCAAAAGCAGAAATAACAAGCCTTCTTTGTGCAACTGAGACAAGAGTGCTTGGGCTGAGTTGTAAAAAACAAACACTGAAAGATATGTTTGGAAAGGCAATTGGGAAAAATTAAACCCACATCTCGTTGTCAGGTAGATTTAGCTTCTCCCTTCCACAAACATGTCTTATCATCTTGGACAGACTTCTGCAATAGGACTTATTTCCTATTGTGTAATTATTTGTTCATTTCTCTGACAATTTTTGTAGGCAACTGCAAAATTCTAGAAGTCAGGAACCACGTCTAACTTTCTTTTGATTTCCCAGCACTTAGCTTGATAGATATTACATACTCAAAAGTGTTGGATGGATGAATGGACAAATGGAATACACATTTATTCTTCTAGGCCCAAACCTTCTGGGGAAGCCACCCATGCACACTTGGTCCTCTAATCTAAAACTCCTTTTTCAGTACAGTATAGAGTACAGGTGAAGAACACATTCTCTGGAGTAAGACTACCTGCATTACTAGCTGTGTGATTTGGGGCAATTCATGTCAGCTCTCTATGCTCAGTTTCCTCATCTGTTAAACGAGGTTACTGAGGATTAAAGGAGTTTATATATTGTGGTAGACAGAAAATAATGTCCCCCTTTCTAATTCCTAGAACCTGTGAATGTGTTATGTATCATAGCAAGAGAGAATTAAGGATGCAGACAGAATTAATATTGTCAATCAGCTGACCTTAACATCTAGAAAGTATCCTTGATTACGAGATGGTCAAAATGTAATCAAAAGTGTCCACTGAAGTGAAAGAAGGAGGTAGAAAAGAAGAGTCAGAGAAAGAGATGTGGTGATGGAAGTAGGGTAAGAGAGCGGCTAGGCTGCTGGCTTTGAAGATGGAGGAGGAGGGACATGAGTTAAGGAATGCAAATGGCTTCAAGAAGCTGGAAAAGACAAGGAAATAGATTCTTTCCTATAGTTTTCAGAAAGGAAGTTGATACTTTGATTTTAGCTCAGTGAGACTCATTTTGGACTTCTGACCTCCAATACTGTAATATAATAAATTTGTGTTGGTGAAGCTATTAAGTTTGTAGAAATTTGTTATAGCAGTAATAGAAAAACTAACACATACAAAAACACTTATTACGGTGCCTAGAGAGTAAGAAGTCAATTGTTTTAACTATTATTACTTAGCACTACAGTGTCTTTGTACTAATTGTTTCATTTTAAAATTATTTCATATGTTCAAGTCGTGTATGTCTCCTACAAGATTTAAATTCTTTAGGATGTAGAGATTTTATAATATTTTCTCATATCTTCCTAGCATAATGCGGACACAAAGAAACTATACAATGAATACTTATAGTCAATAAATTGTACCAGAGACAAATAATTTGTTAATATGAAAGTTAAGAGACTAGAGTTCTGAGAGTTGAGTTATTTCAGGCTCTGCTCCACACTGACTGGATGAACTTGAACAGGACTTGGAATCTCACTGTGCTTCAGTTTCCTCTTGGTCAGAATCTATTCTAGCTTTACTATTCTAAGTTGTCTAGATTCAGAGAAACTGCTGAACAATCTGATTAGTTCTTGCTTCTCTTAATTTAGAAGTGAAGAAATGGGCTGAGGAGAGAACATTTTGTCTACTGGAACTTCAAAGGGATTTTTTATTAAAGAATCCCTTATACAGTAAATTCTAATGATGTAGAAGTCAGTCTCTCCTAATCCTACAGTGAAAAAGTCACACCAGATGAAAGGTATTTTCTAGATGTGCCCAGTGATATCACCCAGAATGGAAATAAAGCGAACATCAAAACTGCAAAGAGGAGACATCTCAGGTTAGAGGTTTTTAATCTTTCTGCATCTTAGACATGAGAACCTCTTCTTAGGAAAAAAGCGTACACATGTACACACAGACATACAGACACACACACACACAACACATTTTGTACACAGCTTAAGGTTCAAAGATACTTTTAAGCTCAGGTTAGTACCCTGGCCTGCCTAAGTCAATTCCTGCACACACACACACACACACACACACACACACAGACACACAGACACACACACACACACCAGAAGGATTAAGAGCAGATAGATAGAACCAAACAGAATGCTGATGTAACTGCTCCCATGCTTAAAAAACAGAGACAATAGAGTGGTACCTGTTTCACTGAAAAATATAACAAATGGATTTTCAAAAGATACTAACAAGGGAAGAAAGGATGCATACATGTAATTAAAACCAATTTAATAGCACACTGCATCAAGTATGCTCTTGTGACATCCTTGGTGATCAGGTAGGTTAGGAATTTGCAACTGATGCACATAAAGCATGTTATAGGTTTCAACAGATGAGCACAAAGGAGCTTCAGCAAAGTAAAATCAAGGCAGTTTAGAGTTGGAAGGGAAGTAGTCCAGTCCTTCCTGGGCAATTGAGCCCCAGAAACGGAT
The DNA here is from genome assembly GCF_005190385.1 of Monodon monoceros. Lineage (NCBI taxonomy): Eukaryota > Metazoa > Chordata > Mammalia > Artiodactyla > Monodontidae > Monodon > Monodon monoceros. The sequence continues at coordinate 27,442,895 of NW_021703765.1, forward strand.
GTATCTTGCTTTGCCCAGTGTCACACAAAGAGGGTGACAGGGGTATGACTCTGAGCCCAGCCATATTCTTGGACTGTCTCAGGCCAGCATGTTGGCTTTCTGCTAAAAGGATTACATTCTGAGACTTCACAGAAGCAGCCTTCTTGCATGCTGGTTATTCTATACTCACAGGGCAGTTTTAAAACAGACCAAGCCAAAAATGGCAGTTGTGATCCAAGCTATAAGACCACTGGCTCTGGAGGATTCTTCCCTAGACTCTCCCTAATGTGAAGGCCTCAGTAGCTGTTAATATAAGCATCTTTTGTAGTATCTTCCTTTTTACCTTTAGAACACAGACTTGCAGTGCACATCTGCATGGTAATACAGATCTTGGTGCTAACTGGGTCACCTTATTTGCATTTTGATTACTGCTTATTTAGAAGCCACATTGAGAAAAGAGCTTGATATCAGGAGCTTAAATGCTTGTGTGTCTATAAATATATGTGTAAATAGATAAATGCATAGTTACTGGTTTGTGAAAGATCAGTCCAATATGTACTCATCCCTTAAGAACATATCTGTAGGAGTCTGGCCACGTATGGATGTTAGGTTTATAAATGTGGTTACGGAATCTAATTATTCTCAGTGTAAGATCCCCCACTGTATGGACACACTGTGTCAGCTAGAGAAGCCAATTCAGCATACAGCCCCTTTGTTAAGTAGTCATTGCTTTATATGTGGGAAAGTTGCATTGTTTTAAGGGCTTCATGAATATGGCTTTCTTCAAACCACCTACTTTGTTCCACTATTTGAAATCATCCTGTAAAATGCAAACACATTGTGACTGTGTGTAGGCATACACATATAGACACAGAATGTGTGCTAGAAAAGCTCTCTTTTTTGCAACAGAAGAGAAAAAAAAATCACAGAAACTCAGACCCATCTTTAGATAGATCTCCTAATCTTTATCTCTACTAGTTCAGTCAGACGAGCTAATACCATGATGATGGCTTTGAAATCTCTTAGGAATTGGATGAGGAGAAGTGATAGTGATGAACTCCCAGCTAATAAACACAGAGTGCTTATTTTGGCAGAATGATCAATTTCTAGATGTCCTGAGGCTTGTTTGATACAGTTGATTTACTCATCCTTGCTTACCTCACTAATAAAGCCAAAGTCCACCATCAGATTACAGAGGTGCCTAGAATTTCTTAAAGGGGCAGAAGAAAGGTAAAGTAACAGTCATCATATCCCTCTGAGCATCCTTCCCCATCCACAGTCCTTGAAACCCTGGCTGCCTTCCTCACTGGTACTCTCCACTCAGTAGACTTTGAGCTAGTACAGTAATACAATTAATTTGATATATTGTTAGTGGAAATTTAATGCAATGATCTAAAAGAACTCTTACATATTATGATAAACTTTAGTGCCTCTGGGCGGCTCCCCTTGCATTGGGCTCATTTCACATCTCATCCATTATGTAAATGAGATTTGGAAATAGTTGAGTTTCACTAATGTATCTCAACTCTAATGGATTGGAGTCAGTCCTTTTGAAACTAATGAGGTTAAATGCATCTCAACATTTCTTTCTACTTGGTTGATTATGCAAGCCTCTATTCAAGAAATAGGATGCAGTGCATTTTTTTTCAACCATCCTCTAAGGAAATGTCACTGTTGCCAGACCCCAAAGTAGCCCCAAATAAGTTATGTTTGAATAATGCCTGTGTTGGTTCTAACATTGCATGGTGCATAAATAGAGATAATGTACAATATGCCATTATATGATTTAAGATAAAAGGAGAGTATTTTAAAAGTTAGTTCATCTGAGGAAGACTTGCAGTCATCCAGAGAAGAGTGAGGGGAAGTTTCCAAAAGTGGACAATGGGAATGAAGAGCCCTTGGTGGGGCTTGAGATCAGAGAGGGAAATAGTCACTGGCAGAGTCTGGAACTGGGAAGAGACTATTAAATTTTTTTTTTTTTTTTTTTATTGAGACTATTGAATTTGATTCAGAGTCGCAAGATGTCAATCCAGTTACTCAGGGCCTAGTCTTAAGATAAAGATATACAAGAAGGACCTCTACATTCTAGATTTCATTTCAAAGGCCAAGAAGTGGGAGTTCTAAAGTTTGGAGGCACAATGCTTTTTTCCAAAAAAAAAAAAAAAAAAAGGAATAAGCATTTCAGGAGAAGCAGTTTCAAATTATCCAGGGTCATGGAATCACGGAGGTGAGGATGAGATGCTAAATATCAAAAACATCCATAAAATTATTTTGTCTTTATTTAAAAAGGAGGGATGGGTTAAGTGGAAAGACTTAATCTGCATGATCGCCCTCTCAGGTAGATGGTTTATTAAATACTTTTTAAAATAAGAAAACTGAAGCTTTGAGAGGTTAGATAACTTGAACAAGGTCAAATACCTAGTTAAGTGACAGAGCTGGGAATTAAACCAAGGGTCTTCTGGCTCCAAAGTTACAGCTCATCTACCACCTCAAAACTCCTTTCCTTGTAGGTAGTGTATTTCTTAATTACTGGCTAATACATTTGGATTCTGATTCTCTTATACAGAATGTTTCTGTCCCCACGTCCTAGCACAATGGCTGGCACAGAGAATGTGCCCAGAATGAGCCAGTCAGGAATGAGAAGAGGAAACGCTGGATATTTACAAAAGGTGATTAGGATGGAGGCCACCAGATGCTTGACTGAAGAAAGGGTTGGAGAATTGGAGGAGAGATTTCTGGTCAAGTAATCACTCCATCTTTGCCATCCAAACTAACTACCAACTCTCTGAAACCTGGGACCCCAGCAAGAAAGTTTGTCAACTCTTAGATATTCAACTTGATGCCACATTCTCAATAAGTTGTTGGTGGATGGCAACAAGGAAGCAGTTTTGTTCTTGCATTAATTTATTCAGTAAAAGTTTCAGTGCCTATCATGAACACAGCTGCTCCAGGTCCTTTGGGGTACCCTTAAAATAAAAGAACGAGTCCAGTCTTGGGGTAGTCAAATATTTAGCTGAAGAAACAAGATGCAGGAACAAGAAATTTAAATAAAAATAACAATCTCCCCTGAGCTGAAAAGACTACCCATATTACCTTCCATTGCACGTGGGGCACGCCAGAGATTTACTGGGGAGATTTTAACAACTAGCATATATTCTAGGTAGCAGGAATTTGATGGATAATGGAACTTATTATCTATATAACTCATATACAAACACAAATAATTGACCTAGCTGATTAAGAATAAGAATTTATATTAATATCGATGCCATAGTAAAGGTAACAAGGTAACCAGCATGATTATTTTAAACAAAAATGGCATTTCAAGGTAGTTGGAAGGGTTTGTTCTGAGCCCTCATTCCCTGTGTTCAAATCAGAGAGTTATAAGTTACTGGTTGTCTGGACCTGGGCAACTTATTTAACTTCTCTGTATTTCTGTTTTCTCATCAATAGTGGAATTAATAATAGTACATATCTCCTAGGCTTACATGTGAGGATACAAAGATAAATCTCAATCATCAAAGTGCTGGAGGTAAAGACATATTAGTATTTACTAATAGATTAGTATTTACTAGTTTTCAATATTCTGTGATAAAGACAACAGGATCAGTCATAAGAGCCATGACTACTCAAGGGAATGAGTGACTTCCCTCCTAGGTAGGGAAGAACTTCACTGAGGAGGTGACATTTCACTTGGGTCTTTAACAATTTGGAAGCATTGTCTGAAAGGGGATGAGGGGAAGAAAGGGCAGCAGGTGCAAAGGCATGAAGCATAAAATAGAATGGTATGTTTGGCAAAAGGCAAGAATTCCTGTGAGGCTACAATATAGTTTCTAAGGTGGGTGGGTGAAGTGTAGCAGAAGATGGCGCCCTGGGTCAGGCTGGGAATGATGCTGGGAGTTTGGATTTCATTGTGGGTAATGGGGAGTCATGAAGGATTTCCATGTAGACACACAGACACCCAGCCATGGAGGAGAGATGATTTGCTCTCTGTGGGTACAATTGTGATTAGAGGGGACAAAAGCTGCTCCCAGTAGGTTTCTGAGAAGGGAGCCAACAAAAAATAAGGTTTCTGTGCTAAGGGTAGACATATACCCTTTGATCCCGGATGCTTAACCAGCGTGCCCTACTGTTCACAATTCCTACTTGCCCTCCCTTTGTTTCCTTTTCCCTTCTTCAACCTTTATTGGGCAACTTGTACATTGGAAGTTCCCTTCAAAAGTTAGAGGGGAAACACTGATGAATGAGTTATGGGTCTTGCACTGAAGACACCCAAAGCCTTGTTCAAATAATACTTTTGTAAATCAACTCTTGCTTTGTTCATTTGGACAGCTCACTGCCCAGAGGAGGCTGGAGGTGAGGGCTTTTAGAAAGTTATATGTTTTCAAGAAGGTAAATCCCCATCTAATGTACGTGTTCTTCAAGTAAGGATTTGTATACCTCTGCACTGAGGTTTTCACTTTTTCTTCCTGTCTTCATGGGCTGGTATTTGATTATAGTCAGAGGACGGCTATGCAGATAGAAACTATGCAACTAGCTTAACCAGAACAGAGATGGCCAGGGGATGGCATGTGACCACTTTCCGAAAAAAGCAGGTATATTACAGCTTTAAATCCTGACATCCTAACAACTTGCTAAAAATAGTCCAGATGGTTATTAGTTGACATACAGGCCCAAAATAAATTCTTTTTACTAAATTCAAATTTCATGTCTTGTTTAATTTGTAAACCAAAGTCAGTCCAGCAGGTCATAAATACCACTGGATTGATATGTGCTGGGAATATTCATGTATATGCTCATTTGTCCATTTGTTTAACCAACATCTATTGAGTATCTATAATGAAGAAGGAATTTTGGCAGATCTTGGTAAAAATGCTATTGCAGCACAGCAAAAGATGGTCAAGAGTCAGCATAAAAAGTGAGAAAGGGCAGTGATGACTCTCACCCTAACTAAAGGCAAATCACACATATTGAATCTCTGACCACTAAGAAACAGGACTAGTGAACACTGGGATGAGTCCAACACAGAAACACCTCACATTTATGGATGAATATGCTGTAGATAACGAGCCACACTGCACTCAGGTTGTCGGAATATTTTGCACACTGGCCCAGTGATTCATTTAGAATCCTGCTGGACAGCAGCGTCTCCGTTCAGGGTGACTTCGTGTGTTTACCGCACGGTTTATGGTCACGAAGGAAAGCTGCAGGGTGTGGGGAGGGCCAAAGAGGCTCAGGAGATGGCAATTCCCAGGCTTACTTATCTTTAGCTCTATGACTTTGGGCATGACACTTCTTTTTGTCCTGCGTTTCTTTATGGTCTCTGATTCCTTCTGATTCTGCATCTCGAGTAGACAAAAGAGTCTCTGGTAATCTTAAACAGGAGGAAAGTCACCTGGCCATCATAAGGAAGATCTGAGAGCCAAAAGCACTTCTATTTTTGAGGAGACAACAGAGATATCATTTCTATTAGATAAACCAAATAAAATGCAAGTTACTGGACCTGAAAGGCCTGGGAAACCCAGTCAGGTCTAGGCTCATCTGGGTGTTTCTATCATGTGTCCTGCTCACTTGTGGGTGCCTCATGGTGAAAGTGACTCGGGAGGGTGTGCCACTTTTTAATGAGGTCCTTTTGGTTACTCCTGGACAAACTGTTTTTGGTTGAAGATCAAACAATTACATGTGTCACTTTTAATCTAAAAGTCCCCACAACCCAATGAAATAGATAATATTAACTATATTTTATATATGAGGAAAACGAGGCTTAGAAATGTTAAGAAATACATTCAGGGTCTCACAGAATTAATGGTAGCAGGAATTTGAACCCAGGTCTCTCTGTCAGGTGCTTTCCTTTAAACAGCCTTCCTTCCCCATGGTTATGAGAAACACAGATTGATACTTTAGTGTCTGGACTCCAAAAAGAGAAGGAGTGAGAGGTTTTCTTTAGGAAAAGGTTTAGGAAAAGAACTTTTGTCAGCAAACAACTTATTTCTTAATTTTGTCTAGTTAACCCTGGGTATAAGCAGATAATAGCTTAATATAGGATTAAGAAGTTGCGGAACCTGTTGAAAAAAAAATTCGGATTGAATGTGCAATGAGGCTACAACTGTGGACAATCTCCATGAACTCAGAGCTAAAAAACAACTTCCATGTTTGACTTAAGCTTTCCTAAGAAAGGAAAGGAAGCCGGAAACCAGGATTCAGGGAGCAAATGGAATTGCCAAGAGGTGTCAATGAAGCAAATGTAAGTCTTTACAAAAGATTAAAAATAATTTCTTGATGGTATTTCTCAAACTTGGAAATTATTACATTTCCCAACTAATAAAACTGACAGTAAAACATTATTTTTTCAGCCTTGGTTATGTAATAAGTGGAATGTGTTTGTTTTTATAAGCACCAATTTTAAAATAATTGAAGTTATGTGAGGGCATCCCTTTGTTAAGCCAGGAATTTGCTTGAAGGACATCCAGCATAAAGGGTGACTGGGGTCAAGGTTTGGGCAGGTGGAAGCTCTTGCTCCGCTGTGGTCTCAGAAAAGGCCTGCCTGTTGTTAAAGAGGATTGGGGGTGGCAAAACAGTCTTCCAGTGTTCATTTTAACATCTTCTATCAGGAGTCCATATTCTCCTTCTCACTTCTGAACTAGGGCCTCCTCTCCATTGCCCAGGGGTAGTTCCTGCTTATTCCTTTCAGGGTAAACTCAAGCAGCAGGTAACGTCCCTTACCCAGAACTTCCACATCTCTGACCTTGCAGAGAGCACTGCACCTACACCACAGCTCTGCAGACCTTGCTTCACTCAGTTTAACACTTGGTTATATGACATTTCAAACTCATGGATGCAATCAGATACATCTTCAATCACTGTTTAGCTGTGGGCAGACGAATTGACCTAAGTCTTAGATTCCTTGTGGGTAAAGCAGAACTAAAAAGGAATTTAGGAACCTTAGGAATTTGCTGAGGCTTAAATGAAGTAAATATCTATCAAGTATCTAGCGCAGTGCCTGCCTCCTAACAGGCATGCTGTTATTAACATTATTATTATTATAAACAGTGATCTTGACTTCCCAATAAGATAATTAGTAAATTGAGATAAGAGCTTGTGTCCTATATTTCTCATATGCTTCCAACAGTGTCTACCTGGCAAAGGGCTAGCAAGAGATCAAGTGATCAGCCAATATGTGTTGAATGGAGCTGCATCAGTGCTTGTAAAGTGCGTGGGAGAGACTCACACAAAATCACATCACCGATACCACCACTTGAAGTGGAAACAAGATGGTGTTTTTTTTTTCCAGTCTCCATAAGAAATGTTCTACAATTCTATGAATATTATAAATAAGAGGATGTGGTTTTCATGACTTGAGGAATCATGGCAGAAATATGAGCTATTTATTATTCCATTTCAAGAAAGTGAAACACAGAGAAGGAGGTGTCAAATACTAGGAAGTTAAAAGACATTCGAGGAAAACCACTCAAAGTGTGCCAGAGTCACAGAGTAACCAGGTTGGAAAGATCATTCCGCTGATGAGGAAACAAAGGCTCCCAGAAGCCACAATGCACGTTGTTGTTGGAGCTATCCCAAGCTGGACCTCTGCACTCTGTCCCTCTTCCCCAGTCATTAAGGGCAGCCAGGTCTTTCATGTTATTTATCTGCCCAGGTGCCTGACTTCCAAGTTGCTGTGCTTATTTTGCATAATGATTGTGAAGATCCCATTAGGGGATGTGATGAAATGGGGGTGGTCAGACCCCTGCAGAACAATCTATAATTTGCTTTTGATAGTAACTTCAAAAGAGGATAAGAAAACAAGGGCTCCTGACATTAATAAAAGCCACTGGTAATAACAGAAGAGATTAGACTATGGTTTGTTTTTTGAAAGAAGAGAAATAGATAGTAGTGTCTACTAGCAACAAGGCAGGATTTGGCCACCATACTTATAGATGGTGTCTCTGGAGCCACTTCTTTGTCTCTGCCACCAGTGGGAAACCAAGCCCCAGGCCCTAAAATCACCCCTCCATGCAATTCTCCCTTCCTTCTGAGGGAATTCCCAGATGCCAACCCACAATGGCCTTAAGTGTTGTTCACTGTGGGCACAAAACTTTGGAGTTTCAGGTTTCTGGAACTGCAGGGGGTCCTGGCAATCATCTTCCTCCAGAAGAGGAGGTTGGGAACATCAAAGGGGGCCCATTTTGCAGATCCCTCAGTTTTACCCTCTGTGGCCATATTTCCTGGAGGGTTGGGTCTGGGAGATGTGTGTTCCACGTCTGAGGCTGGCATTTCTCCTTTTCCTCCTCCTCCTTCTGAGAAAGGGTGCCAGGCCTAGGATTGCCGTTGTGGGTGTCTCTCCTCCTGTTTTCTTCCACCTCTCAGAAGCATGGAGCACTGACTAGTCATGGTCAAAATCAACTGAGAATCCTTTATCTCTACGCTAAGCCCCCATATTTAGCTGTCTTTATATGGAAGTCTCCATAGGCTGGGCCTGGTCTAGTGGACATTTGTGAGGAAACAAAGGAAGAAAAAAAAAGGCTGATGATGGCAGCTTTTGGAGGTGGGTATAGTAATTCCAACGTGGGGGGGGGGGCGGGGAAATGAAAAGATGGCATTTCCATGCAGCCATGAAAGGAGATGGAGGAATCCTTCCTCTCCTTGGACAATAAAGGCTCCTGCTAATTTTAACCAGAGTCAGCTCTGAAAAACCTGCAGTTGACTGTGAGTCACTGGCCCTCCAGGGAATAGGAGGTGGGGAGGTGTGTGTGTGTGTGTATGTGTGTGGTGTGTGTGCACGCACACCAGTGTATATAATCTCACAGTGCCCAGAGCCCTGGAGATCCTGGAACACTTCAGTAGCACAGGCCAGATTCATTAAAAACCCTGGCTACAGGCCAGCAGTTAAAATTGAAGCAGCATATTTATTGCATTTTGTTCAAATAAATCTGAAAACGTGTGAATCATATTCCTTGGAGAGATTGGGAGAAGAAGTAAACAACATCAGGCTAATACTTACAAGCCGTGGCGGAGGGAGAACAAAGATCCAGAAGGTTTCCCGCTACAGGAACTCTGGGAGATGCTCGCCCACCGTTCCTAGGTGGGGACCGGGGGTGGGGGAGGGGGGCACATTCTCCTGTCACTTTCCTCACTGGCTCGACCCTGGCTTTGGTGTCCCTTTAGGGCAGGTGGCTCTGCCCTCTGCCTGGGGTTTCTCAGTTGCACGCAGCATATTCCACCCTGCTCTGTGGGCCTCTGTTGTCTCCCAGATGCTGCCGCTGCCATCCTGCTTTCTAATGGCAGCTGCAGAAATTAGATTCAATTATGGGTTTTCCTAAAATAGTATATATAAAGGGAAATCTCCCCCACCCCAACCAGCCCAGTTCTTATGAAACTCGGCAAGAGCTCAAACTAATTATTTGCCTCTATAAAGAAAATAAGCAGTCAGCCAGCTTTATCATGCCTGGGGTCTTGCTTGATATCTTTCGGTGATGGTTTGAGGGACTGCCTGTTTTAGGGGGTAACCTCCTATTGGTGGAGACTGTGAGTTGGACTTTGGGCCTCAGTTTCCTTAAGTGTAAATCGTAACAATTCCTCTCATGAGGTAAATATGAGGACTGAATGAATGAAAAATCTTACAAAAACATCTAGCTCAAGAACAGAGTATCACCAAAACCAAATGTCAAGTCTCTTTTCTCTCCCTCTGTTATAGAGATGATTTATGGGCATAAGTATGTATATACACTGATATATTTTTCTCCAGGATTTTTTCCATAGCATAGTTTTGCCACCAATTCCCTCCCTCATTGCCTTTCATTACACACATGCTTGTCAGTATGAAACACTAAGAAAGGTAGATGAACAGGTATGAAGCGGGCTCCAACACTCTACCTGTACTTCACACAAACATGGCTGTTGAGGCATCTTCAGAAGCCCTCTGAGCCTGACAGGCCCAGGGCATGAGTTGGGGTGGCTGGAGGTGTGAAATGCAGGTGCATGCCTGGTATATTTTGAGGCCTTGTGAAAGGTGAGAGTGTTTCTAGGCACTGCATAGGCATTATGGGGGAGGTCTTAGGTAGAGGTTTCATGGTGATGGCGTTGAAGGTGGATCAGAGCTCTGGTGAAGGTGCGAATATACAGAGCTGGCAGGTTTCTGAATTAGGGCCAAAATGTGAGATGACCTGACACATGCACTTGGAGATCCCATCTTACTCATAACCCCAAGAGAGTAGAAATGACTCTTGAGAAGTTGGCTGTATTCTAGTACCTTAGTACCTCCTTCTCAGTGTTGGGGCTTGCCCAGCTCCTTCTCTTCTGGTCTGGCCAGGCTCACAGCTGTTCTTTTCTATTCTCTGCACCCTCAATCCTGGAAAACCTGCAGGAGGTGATCCAGCTTCCAGGAGCTTCCTCCCCATACCCTAAAATGCCTGGCAAGGAAATAGTGGTGCTACAGCAGAGCGGCCAGAAAAGGCTCTCCTCTGGCTGTTTGAGGGATATATTCCAGTTCCCAAAACTCTTTCACAACTGTGCTAATAATACTAATAGCAAATACTTCGATTGCAAGGATACCCTCCAAGCCCTTTACGTGTATTGACTCATTTCAAATTTACCAACAAATTTACCAGCCTATATGGGAGGGGTATTATATTTATTCCCATTTTATAGAGAGAACAAGCAATTCATTCTCCGTCATCACAAGTAGTAGGTGGCAGAGTCAGAATTTGAATGCCCGCAAGCAGGCTCCAAAGACTTAACCATAAAATAATGCCATATGGTTCTGGCTTCTTGGATATTTGGTCCTCTCAAGAACTAGGTGATGGATTCCCTTTATGTTTTAGTTTCCTGAGTGTGTGCCAGGAGGAAATTCAATAAGTAGCCACTAGACCAGATGGTAACAGGAAGCTAAACCAGGTTTGCCAGTTAAACAAGAACATATTTATTAATTTATTCCTATCTATATGAACCATGTCTCTGATTGCATGGGCTTCAGTTGAAATGTGCTGCCCTGACCTAACAGTGGGAGGACACATCTGATTATTTTCCCAGGTTGGGGTGGATGGCCCTGCTTCACAGCACATCCTCCTCCTTTGCTGTTTGGGTTAGGTCACAGGTCAGAGTGGGGGAAGACCCTGTGGCCAGTGAAGCAGACAGGGCTACCTGGGCAATATGGGAGTGAAACCAATTCCTCTGAGACCGCTAAATCTCCATCTCCTTGCCATGGGCGAGTTGGTGCTTCATGGATGGTCACACACTGTCTTCGCTAACTCTGTCAGACTACATTCTGGCTGCTGATTGTATAGCAGACACTGGCTTTCCCCATCCTCCCACTTTGGAGAATTTGAGTCCCAAAGTTCAGTGATTCATTTTGCTGCCTGGGAACTCAGAAGAAAGAATTCTGCCAAATGTCATTTGTTTGTTGAATGAAAGAATGAATGGATTATTGAATTAAGGCAGAACCTGAGAAGTAATCAAGTTGCTTAAATACATCTGTGTATTTCCAAGTGTCTTGGACACCACATGCCTTCTCCTGAAGGCAAATTTCAAAACAGAGTATGGAGAAACCTGGTGGGTGAGTTTTGTCTGTCAACCACAACCAGACTTCACAGCATGACTGGAGATGGCTAGTGACTGACACAAGGACAAGGGCAGTAAGTGGCAGCCTCTGCTCAGAAACAATCAGATACTGTCCTAACTAGCCTGTGTCTAAGTGGGTCCAGCTCTTGAAACAGATCTCTCAAAACTCCCACTGGGCTGAGGCAACTAGATTTTCATAGCTCCGCTCACGAAATGAGTTATCAAAGGTAAAGCCCATAGGTAGGATTAAAGGACAAAGGGGTGAGTTCTTGGTTCTCTCCAAACCATCTTGACCACTGGGAATGGTAGTAGGGTGAGGGCACTATGGTTGGCACCAGCCCAGCACTCTATTCTCTACTATGGAGACACCCATAGGATTCCTTAACCCAGAAGCTGAGTTGGTTGTGAGCTTGACAGAAACCACCATCATGCCTTTTTTTTTTTTTTTTTTTTTTTTTTGCGGTACGCGGGCCTCTTACTGTTGTGGCCTCTCCCATTGCGGAGCACAGGCTCTGGACACGCAGGCTCAGCGGCCATGGCTCACGGGCCCAGCCGCTCCGCGGCATGTGGGATCTTCCCGGACCGGGGCATGAACCCATGTCCCCTGCATTGGCAGGCGGACTCTCAACCACTGAGCCACCAGAGAAGCCCCATCATGCCTTTTATAAGTACCACCCCTACCCCTGTCAACCAGGATTGCAGTGCCACATCTATTAATTGTGTATTTTATTTTCCATATTTTATGATGCTGTGACATTTGAGGTCTTGCTAATCCTGAAGAGACTGCCCCAATCCTAGAGATAATAAACCACTCCCCAGATAGCATGCTTTTCATGTGCAAACAAATCAACACAGAACCCATATCCTCCAACTATCTCCTTCATGGAGCTTTCACTGGTTGAGGCACTATGCCCCTGCCTTAATATCACCCCAGGGTCAAGTACCAGGCAACTACGGGCAGTCTCTAGACGCTGGAGTCTGCTGAAATTATTCAAACCAGCTAATCCCAAACCTTCCTCACCTACTTCACCCATTCCTTCACACGAAAACTACAATAAAGGCTTTTGTCCTGGTGCATACCCATGCGGTCCTGCACACCACAGGCATGGCATGGTGTGCTTCTGCTTTCTAGGGATCCATGAGTATAAACTTCTTCCTTCATGACAATCACTTTCATGCCTGCATGTCTTATGATGAAAACAAGTCCCAGGTATCCTTTAACACACCAAGATTCATGCCTATCCCTAAACCTCCTCGACTCCAGGGTTAAGGCTGGAGAATTAAGAGGTCACACTCCTACCCTATCTTCATCCCTTAATATAAGCTAAGATCTCTATTTTTATTTTGTGCTAGCATATTTATTTTGCTTGGATCTTTATTTTTTAAAAAAAACCTTATGGGACTTCCTTGGTGGCGCAGTGGTTAAGAATCCGCCTGCCAATAGAGGGGACACAGGTTCGAACCCTGATCTGGGAAGATCACACATGCCGTGGAGCAACTAAGCCCGCGAGCCACAACTACTGAAGCCTGCGCACCTAGAGCCCGCGCTCCGCAACAAGAGAAGCCACTGCAATGAGAAGCCCGTGCACCGCAACAAAGAGTAGCCCCGGCTCACCACAACTAGAGAAAGCCTGTGCAGCGACGGAGACCCAACAGAGCCTAAATAAATAAATAAGTTAAAAAAAAAAAAACAAAAAACCTTACAAATGTTTCTAACAACAACATTATCAACAATTACAGCAACAAGAACAGGTATAAAGTATTTCCATATATTAGGCATTTTCCATGGATTATTTTCTTTAATTCAGGCAATCTCCATCTGTGATTGTCAGAGAATAACTGATTGCCCAAGATCACACAGCTGGACAGAGGTGGCACTCAGATCTCAGCAGCCTGACCCCTGAGGCAGCACACAGGGCAGTGCACACTGAGGGGCAGCCATGCCTGGGAAGCCGAGCACTGAGGCCTAATGTGTACAGCCCTAGAAAGGTGCGAAGTGGTCTGCAAACCAGCTGTTGGTGTGCAGTTAAACAAGAACAAGAAGTAGACTGTTTGCTAACTGGCTCCTGAGAGAGAGAAAGAAAGAAAGAAAGAGATTGCACCTGTGTGTATATCAAGTATGACACTGAGCATACTGTTTAGTTCAGTTATTTATTTGTTTTTCTAGTAAGACTTTGTGGATGAAGGAAGCAGTTTGGTGATTCCCACAAAGGCACCATTTCCTAATCTTGCTCTCGGGATCAGCACTTTGAATGCAATACTTGCTATAAAATCGTATATGCTGCCCCACACTCTGAGGCACAGGGACTGCTGCTTTGAGAATCCTTCACTGGAGAGATTGGCCTAGATGCTGGTTTATTCATTTAATATTGACGGAATCTTTATCAGGTGCCTAGCACTGTGGTGCATGCTAGTGTCACAGCGTTTCATTTGTCATACTTACCTGGAGTGCAAGTCTCTCCTACCCTACAAGTCTAACACAGGCTTGTTCCAATCAAATCAAAATCATCATTTGTGAGTTATGTTTATATCATATGTTTATATCTGCAGCCCTAACAGGTTGTAGAATCTTTAATCCCAGAACTGTGCTGCATATTTCTGTGGCATCCCCACACCATCTAAGCCAGTAGATTGTTTGATTTGACTTGATTACACGAATTATATTTTCTTACTAAATATTATATGTAATTTTATCAGCATCCAGTTATAAAATTATCATTTACCTTCTCAAATTAGAAAGTTCTAAGTATACAATACAGTATTGTTGGCAAGGCTCTATGAGGTTAGATCTTATGTTAAGTGTTCTTACAACAACAAAAAATAATAATAAAGGGGGGGTGGGAAAAAATTTGGGGAGGGGAAGGATGTGTCTATGACCTTCATCATGGTAGTGGTTTCATAGGTATATACATATTCCCAAACACAAGTTATATACACTATATATGCACAGCTTTTTACATGTAAATTATACCTGGATAACGTGGTAAAACAAACACTTTGCTATAAAGCTAAAAAAAAAATTAGAACTTTGTTTTCCTTCAGACTCCAGCCTAAGTCCACACCAGCTATGTTAGCCATGACCTTGAGAAATTATTTAACTCCCGTAAGCCTGAATTTTCGCATCTGTAAATATTAGCAGCACCCAGTCTATAGGGTTGCTGTGAGCAACAAATAAGTAATGCATGCACCATATTTAGTATAATGTCTGGCACATGGTAAATGCTCTTTAAGAGTTTGTTGTTATTATTTTCAGTTAACTGTGAATTAAGAAAGAGGGGAGGAGTCCTAGAAACTGTTCCCTTGGTAATGCCCAGAAGAACTATCATGATCCATGCTGTCTTGGGACTATGTTTCCATAAACTTCTGGGCTGCCTTCGTGCGTACTTAATTATTTGTCTAAGGAATGCAAACATATCTTAACATCTGCCTAAGTTAAAAAATGTCATGACACATATCACTGTCAAGTTCCTAAAAAGTTATAGGAAGTATTTGTGTGTGTGTGTGTGTGTGTGTGTGTGTGTGTATGCGTGTGTACATATGTAATTGGGGGTTAAGAGATTTTATGAATTTCCTAGTCTCATGCTTCCTCTTATATCAAGAAGAATTAGAAGTTAACAGTCCATTAGGGTGTGAATTTACCAATGTGCCAGGGGCAGAAGCACCAGAAGATCTTTAACCAAAGTGCTTTTGGGACCAGGTTAAGCCTGCCTTGATGCCCCATTTAGCCTGCGTCTACAGGAGGTCCATCAGTTCATGATCAAACACACTTTCTGGGGTGGCCAGAAGAGGTAGAGATGGGGGCCTGCAGTGTGGGGGGCATATGGAGAAGAGAGGTGTGGTGAAAAGGAGAGGCTGCTTTTATATCTCGGATATTCTCTTTTCTTCTTCCTCCTGCTGTGCTCAGTAACAGAGCCTCGGAGGCGGGCAACTGTGGTTAACAGGCATTGATCTGTGTACCAAAGGAAAGACCACAACCGATCAGAGAGAAAGACGTGTGATTAAACAGTTCACTGGCAACTGGAAACAAAAACACAGGGGGCAGCATGAGGCAAGAGCAGCGTGGTAGATTGGAAAGGATGGGGCACTGAGACTCAGAAGACCTGAACTGGGGTACTAGCTCTAGTACACACGTGGTATACAACCAGGCAAGTTATTCTCTGGGCTTTAGATTACACATCAAACAGACCAGTTCAGCAATTCCTACTCTATCTCACTCATGATTTCATAGAAATCCCCAAATAAGATCCTAGATGTGAACATTTCTGCAAAACATACAAATACAAACTTGAATTATCATGGGGCTGGAAGCAGTGCCCTCCTGAGTTGTAAACATACTAGCCAAGGGCCTGAGCAAATCCGTGAATGATAATGAATTGGACTGAATGATGACAACCCCCCCAAAATCCCTCAAACAAGAAACATCAGCAGGCATGTTACAATCTCTCATATCCTCTAAACGCCACTACTACTACTGAACCACCTACTGAGGTTATATTATACCCCATAAAAGCCAGCCCAATCATTATCTTCCCACCGTGGGGGAACACAGCTCCACTCTGTGCCTAGAGCCGCATGCATCAGAGATGGAGGCCACTGCGCCAAGGCAGAGCTGCTAAACTGGAGTACACCTGGGTTTCCGGGGGAACCTGGCAGCCAGCACCTACTGCTGCAGGTGCAGACTGAGCTTCCTTGTTGGCAAATGCCAGAAATCATTTTGTGAGGTTGGCTGCAGGGCCCAATGCTGAAAGCGAAACCCCTTCTGGTGCCCTGTAGGTACCATTGGTGGCTGGGAGGGAACACAGTTCTTTCCTGCGTCCTCCCTTCTGAGAACATGACTTCTGAAGAGCCCTCACTAAAAGGATCGTTGCCACCACAACGCAAGGTGGCCATCGCCTGCCCAGCCGTCTCTGTTTTCTGTGGAATTGGGCCCTGGAGTGAGGCCCCACATCGTACCCACAGACAAGGAGATGCTAGCTGTTCTGCAGCCTCTCCTTTATAGCTCTGCTGTCAGAGCTGCTGTAAACCACATGAGCTCCAAACCCAATCCGGAGGGTGAGGAGGGGAGGTGGGCCTGGTTTCCTCCTCCCACCTGGCTGCTGCAATGCTAGCCACCAGGCCCTGCCAGGAGTTCGGGTCTTCTATTTCCACCTAATAGGGCAATCAGAACCTTGCCTTTAGCTGGAAGAAAGAAAACTAAGAAGTGGGGGGTTAATTTTTGCTTCCTTTTTCATATCCTGAGGTGTGCATTTTTTTTTATTTTTAACATCTTTATTGGAGTATAATTGCTTTACAATGGTGTGTTAGTTTCTGCTTTATAACAAAGTGAATCAGCTATACATATACATATATCCCCAAATCTCCTCCCTCTTGCATCTCCCTCCCACCCCTCTAGGTGGTCACAAAGCATGAGCTGATCTCCCTGTGCTATGCAGCTGCTTCCCACTAGCTATCTATTTTACGTTTGGTAGTGTATATATGTCTATGCCACTCTCTCACTTCGTCCCAGCTTACCCTTCCCCCTCACTGTGTCCTCAAGTCCGTTCTCTACGTCTGTGTCTTTATTCCTGTCCTTCCCCTGAGTTCTTCAGAACCATTTTTTGTTTTTAGATTCCATATATATGTGTTAGCACATGGTATTTGTTTTTCTCTTTCTGACTTACTTCACTCTGTATGACAGACTCAGGGTCCATCCACCTCACTACAAATAACTCAGTTTCATTTCTTTTTATGGCTAATGTTCCGTTGTATACATGTGCCACATCTTCTTTATCCACTCATCTGTCGCATCTGTCAATGGACACTTAGGTTGCTTCCCCATCCTGGATATTGTAAATAGAGCTGCAATGAACATTGTGGTATATCACTCTTTTTGAATTATGGTTTTCTCAGGGTATATAACCAGTAGTGGGATTGCTGGGTTATATGGTAGCTCTATTTTTAGGTTTTTAAGGAAGCTCCATACTGTTCTCCATAGTGGCTGTAGCAATTCACATTCCAACAACAGTGCAAGAGGGTTCCCTTTTCTCCACACCCTCTCCAGCATTTACTGTTTGTAGATTTTTTGATGATGGCCATTCTGACTGGTGTGAGGTGATACCTCATTGAAGTTTTAATTTGCATTTCTCTAATGATTAGTGATGCTGAACATCCTTTCATGTGTTTGTTGGACATCTGTACATCTTCTTTGGAGAAATGTCTATTTAGGTCTTCTGCCCATTTTTGGATTGGGTTGTTTTTTTGATATTGAGCTGCATGAGCTGCTTATAAATTTTGGAGATTAATCCTTTGTCAGTTGCTTCATTTGCAAATATTTTCTCCCATTCTGAGGGTTGTCTTTTCGTCTTGTTTATGGTTTCCTTTGCTGTGCAAAAGATTTTAAGTTTCATTAGGTCCCATTTGTTTATTTTTGTTTTTATTTCCATTTCTCTAGGAGGTGGGTCAAAAAGGATCTTGCTGTGATTTATGTCATAGAGTGTTCTGCCTATGTTTTCCTCTAAGAGTTTTAGAGTGTCTGGCCTTACATTTATGTCTTTCATCCATTATGAGTTTATTTTTGTGTATGGTGTTAGGGAGTGTTCTAATTTCATTCTTTTACATGGATCTGTCCAGTTTACCCAGCACCACTTCTTGAAGAGGCTGTCTTTTCTCCATTGTATATCCTTGCCTCCTTTACCAAAATAAGGTGACCATATGTGCGTGGATTTATCTCTGGGCTTTCTATCCTGTTCCATTGATCTATATTTCTGTTTTTGTGCCAGTACTATACTCTCTTGATTACTGTAGCTTTGTAATATAGTCTGAAGTCAGGGAGCCTGATTCCTCCAGATCCACTTTTCTTTCTCAAGATTGCTGTGGCTATTCAGTGTCTTTGGTGTTTCCATACAAATAGCGAAAATTTTTTTCTAGTTCTGTGAAAAATGCCATTGTTAGTTTGGCAGGGACTGCATTGAATCTGTAGATTGCTTTGTGTAGTATAGTCATTTTCACAATATTGAATCTTCCAATCGAAGAACATGGTATATCTCTCCATCTGTTTGTATCACCTTTAATTTCTTTCATCAGTGTCTTATAGTTTTCTGCATACAGGTCTTCTGTCTCCTTAGGTAGGTTTATTCCTAGGTATTTTATTCTTTTTGTTGCAGTGGTAAATGGGAATGTTTTCTTAATTTCTCTTTCAGATTTTTCATCATTAGTATATAGGAATGCAAGAGATTTCTGTGTATTAATTTTGTATCCTGCTACTTTAGCGAATTCACTGATTAGCTCTAGTAGTTTTCTGGTAGCATCTTTAGGATTCTCTATGTATAGTATCATGTCATCTGCAAACAGTGACAGCTTTACTTCTCCTTTTCCAATTTGGGTTCTTTTTATTTCTTTTTATTCTCTAATTTCTGTGGCTAAAACTTCCAAAACTATGTTGAATAATAGTGGAGAGAGTGGACAACCTTGTCTTGTTCCTGACCTTAGAGAAAATGGTTTCAGGTTTTCACCATTGAGAACGATGTTGGCTGTGGGTTTGTCATATATGGCTTTTATTATGGTGAGGTAAGTTCCCTCTTTGCCTACTTTCTGGAAGGTTTTTATCATAAATGGGTGTTGAATATTGTTGAAAGCTTTTTCTGCATCTATTGAGATGACCATATGCTTTTTCTCCTTCAATTTGTTAATATGGTTTATAACATTGATTGATTTGCGTATATTGAAGAATCCTTGCACTACTGGGATAAACCTCACTTAGTCATGGTGTATGATCCTTTTAATGTGCTGTTGGATTCTGTTTGCTAGTATTTTGTGGAGGATTTTTGCATCTATGTTCATCAGTGATATTGGCCTGTAGGTTTCTTTCTTTGTGATATCTTTGCCTGGTTTTGGTATCAGGGTGATGGTGGCCTCATAGAATGAGTTTGGTAGTGCTCCTCCTTCTGCTATTATTTTGGAAGAGTTTGAGAAGGATAGGTGTTAGCTCTTCTCTAAATGTTTGATAGAATTTGCCTGTGAAGACATTTGGTCCTGGGCTTTTGTTTGTCGGAAGATTTTTAATCACAGTGTCAATTTTAGTGCTTGTGATTATTGTGTTTATATTTTCTATTTCAGACTGGTTCAGTCTCAGAAGGTTGTGCTTTTTGAAGAATTTGTCCATTTCTTCCACGTTGTCCATTTTATTGGCATATAGTTGCTTGTACTAATCTCTCATGATCCTTTGTATTTCTGCAGTGTCAGTTGTTACTTCTCCTTTTTCATTTCTAATTCTACTGATTTGAGTCTTCTCCCTTTTTTTCTTGATGAGTCTGGCTAATGGTTTATCAATTTTGTTAATCTTCTCAAAGAACCAGCTTTTACTTTTATTGATCTTTGCTATTGTTTCCTTCATTTGTCTTTCATGTATTTCTGATCTGATCTTTATGATTTCTTTCCTTCTGCTAACTTTGGGTTTTTTTGTTCTTCTTTCTCTGATTCCTTTAGGTGTAAGGTTAGGTCGTTTATTTGAGATATTTCTTGCTTCTTGATGTAGGATTGTATTGCTATAAACTTCTCTCTTAGAACTGCTTTTGCTGCATCTCACAGGTTTTGGGTCATTGTGTTTTCACTGTCATTTGTTTCTAGGTAATTTTTGATTTCCTCTTTGATTTCTTCCGTGATCTCTTGGTTATTAAGTAGTGTATTGTTTAGCCTCCATGTATTTGTATTTTTTACAGATTTTTTTCCTGTAATTTATATCTAGTCTCATAGCATTGTGGTCGGAAAAAATACTTGATACGATTTCAATTTTCCTAAATTTACCAAGATTTCATTTGGGACCTAAGATATGATCTATCCTGGAGAATGTTCCATGAGCACTTGAGGAGAAAGTGAATTCTGTTGTTTGTGGATGGAATGTCCTATAAATATCAATTTAGTCCATGTTGTTTAATGTATCATTTAACGCTTGTGTTTTCTTATTTATTTTCATTTTGGATGATCTGTCCATTGGTGAAAGTGGGGTGTTAAAGTCCCCTTCTATGATGTGTTACTGTCGATTTCCCCCTTATGGCTGTTAGCATTTGCCTTATATATTGAGGTGCTCCTATGCTGGGTGCATAAATATTTACAATCGTTATATCTTCTTCTTGGATTGATTCTTTGATCATTTTGTAGTGTCCTTCTTTGTCTCTTGTAATAGTCTTTATTTTGAAGTCTATTTTGTCTGATGTGAGAATTGCTACTCCAGCTTTCTTTTGATTTCCATTTGCATGGAATATATTTTTCCATTCCCTCTCTTTCAGTTTGTATGTGTCCCTAGGCCTGAAGTGGGTCTCTTGTAGACAGCATATATATGGGACTTGTTTTTGTATCCATTCAGGCAGTCTATGTCTTTTGGTTGGAGCATTTAATCCATTTACATTTAAGGTAATTGTGAATATGTGTGTTCCTATTACCATTTTCTTAATAGTTTTGCATTTGTTATTGTAGGTCTTTTCCTCCTCTTATGTTTCCTGCCTAGAGAAGTTCCTTTAGCATTTGTTGTAAATCTGGTTTGGTGGTGCTGAATTCTGTTAGCTTTTGCTTGTCTGTAAAGGTTTTAATTTCTCCAACGAATCTGAATGAGATCCTTGCTGGGTAGAGTAATATTGGTTGTAGGTTTTTCCCTTTCAACACTTTAAATATGTCCTGCCACTCCCTTCTGTCTTGCAGAGTTTCTGCTGAAATATCAGCTGTTTACCTTTTGGGGATTCCCTGTATGTTATTTGTTGTTTTTCCCTTGATGCTTTTAATATTTTTTCTTTGTATTTAATCTTTGATAGTTTGATTAATATGTGTCTTGGCCTGTTTCTCCTTGGATTTATCCTGTATGGGAGTCTCTGTGCTTCCTGAACTCGATTAACTATTTCCTTTCCCATTTTTGGGAAGTTTTCAACTACAATCTCTTCAAATATTTTCTCAGTCCTTTTTTTTTGTCTTCTTCTTCTGGGACTCCTATAATCCGAATTTGGTGCATTTAATATTGTCCCAGAGGTCTCTAATACTGTCCTCAATTCTTTTCATTCTTTTTTTTTACTCTGCTCTGCAGTAGTTATTTCCACTATTTTATCTTTCAGGTCCCTTATCCGTTCTTCTCCCTCAGTTATTCTGCTATTGATTCCTTCTGGAGAATTTTTAATTTCATTTATTGTGTTGTTCATCATTGCTTGTTTGCTCTTTAGTTCTTCTAGGTCCTTGTTAAAACGCTTCTTGTATTTTCTGCATTCTATTTTCATGATTTTGGATCATCTTTACTATCATTATTCTGAGTTCTTTTTCAGGTAGACTGCCTATTTCCTGTTCATTTGTTTGGTCTGGTGGGTTTTTTCCTTGCTTCTTCTTCTGCTGTATGTTTCTCTGTCTTCTCATTTTGCTTAACTTGCTGTGTTTGGGGTCTCCTTTTCTCAGGCTGCAGGTTCGTAGTTCCCATTGTTTTTGGTGTCTACCCCCAGTGGCTAAGGTTGATTCAGTGGGTTGTGTAGGCTTCCTTTTGGAGGGGACTAGTGTCTAGACAAGATGAGGCTGGATCTTGTCTTTCTGTTGGGCAGAAGCGCATCCAGTTGTGTGTTTTGGGGTGTCTGTGACCGTATTATGATTTTAGGCAGCCTCTCTGCTAATGGGTGGGGTTGTGTTCCTGTCTTGCTAGTTGTTTGGCACAGGGTGTCCAGCACTGTAGCTTGTTGGTCTTTGAGTGGAGCTGGGTCTTAGCATTGAGATGGAGATCTCTGGGAGAGCTTTTGCTGTTTGATATTATGTGGAGCTGGGTCTCTGGTGGAGCAATATTCTGAACTCAGCTCTCCCGCCTCAGAGGCACAGGTCTGTCACCTGGCCAGAGCACGAAGACCCTGTCAGCCACATGGCCAGGCTTTCCACCAGGCCATCTCATTTACCTCACCATGCCTTTCCTCAGGGAGATGAAGATACACTGGTCAGCCCCCCTTCTGCTCGGAGATTCTCAATGTGTGCATTATTACCCCCACTTCTCTAAAGAGGAAACTGAGGCTCAGCGAGCCCAAACATTTTGCCTGAGGTAGAAACTAGTAAACAATTGGATCCAGATCTAGAAGCTTGGTCTATTAAACTCCAAATTCATTGCTCTTTGGACCTTCTCAAGTTGCTCTTTTGGGAGAAGAACAGGATGTGATCTTCGGCATCATCACTTCCCTGAAAGCAGATCCTGGGCTGCCTTTCCTGGAAGTACGTCTCGATTTACTCCAGATAGGAAAATGCAGGAGAGAAGCAAACGCATAGGGTAAAATTTCCATTAGACCCCTGATGAACATACATGGTCTCTGATGGAGGGCACACATCATTTCAGGACCAGGCTTCAGGATGCCTGTCAATTATCACTGAGACTCTATACCCATACAATTGTTAAAGTAATTAAATAAGGAGGCCAACAAACTGAGGTGGCTTTAATGGCTTAGTTGCCTACATAAGTAAGCAAACCAAAACCTAAGCCTGAAACGCTTCAAGGTTAAAGAAATCACAATGTAAGGACCAGCAAACATAAACAGCCAATTAGGCTTTCCCAAATAAGGCAACTGCTTAAGTTATAGCCAGTCAAATAATTTCCTTGCTTCATTTCCATTTCTTCCCATTAAAAGTCCCTCTCTGAGCTCCTGTTGGTGGAGTAATTTGAATCACTTCTGGTTTGACACTGCTTGATTTGAATCAATTTCTGCTCACATAAACTCTTAAAAATTTAACAAGTCTAGTTTATCTTTTAACAGACTCAACACACAAGAGGTTGATGAAGAAAACTAGGCATGTGATAGAACTTGGTTTATGTTGCTCCAGCCACAATAAAAAGGGGTGGGGGGAATCAAATAATGATAGCCAGGGAGTTATCCTGAGCTCTCTTTGAAACTTCCTCCTGTTTTGCACAAATGAAGAGCACTGGATTTCTCAGGAATTCATGGGAAGATTTGGGCACCAGTTGTTGGGACAATGTGGAATTTTGATAACTTAGGAGCTCTGAAGGAGCCCTTGCCGTGCTTCAGAAGGCTCTGGAGGCATCACTGGCTCATTTCTGGAGGAGACTCTAAGCATACCTGCCTTGCAGGACTTCTGGGCCTGAACTGACAGATCCACTCTGACGTTGGGTAGTTCAGTCACAGTTCAACCTGGATACCTTTTGAATCCTCAAAGGTATAGTTTAAAAGCCACTGGATCTTGATTTAAGCAAGAGTTTGGCCTGAATAAAGAGACAAAATATGAGCAGCTGACTTAATTTAGAAAATTCCTCAGTTTTGAATGTCCCTAACTGTCAATATCTCCAGGTTAGACATGTGAGTAAATCCTAATAATGGTAGAAAAAAAAAATGGGAAATAGAAAAAATTCACAGCTGTGATCT
Organism: Monodon monoceros; assembly: GCF_005190385.1. Classification (NCBI taxonomy): domain Eukaryota; kingdom Metazoa; phylum Chordata; class Mammalia; order Artiodactyla; family Monodontidae; genus Monodon; species Monodon monoceros. Next base: position 27,466,783 of record NW_021703765.1, read on the forward strand.
GGGAAAGACTAGATGGGAGAGATCAGGAGACCATGTCCTTATGCAAAGGATTTATAAAGGGACATTGGGGAAGATAGTTGGAAAGGAATGCAGAAACATCTGGAGGCCTTGATCATGAAGATAATGAATACAGGCTTCATCTGGTGGGTCCTCAAGTCAGTGTAAGTTCTTGAAGAGGAGAATAATCATCAAAGTGGGATTTTAAGCATTACTGGAGATCTTTTCTTCCATCGTAACAATAAGCCCTCAAAATTGCATATTGTTGTATAGTAAAAATATTGAGGAATACAGAACAAGACATATGAAAAAGAACACTTGCCTAACGTAGCATACTACTATATAAGATAAACAGAGAAAAAGAACAGCTTCACAAAACAAATGTGCTCCATTGACTGGAATCACCTGGAACTGGAAACAGATTCGGAAGGAGATGGGATGGGGTGGGGCAGGTGTTGGCTCAGGAATGAGGTCACAGGGGACAGAACGGTAATCTTCCACTAATGGCATGGTCGAGTCACAGAGTTTTCTCAACTTTACAGTTGATAAATGAGAAGCGGTACAGCTGGAGGAAGTAGGGCATGTTTTGGTGGATACTCTCCCACAAAACAGCCTTCTGCAACTCTACCAGAGGCCAGACCCTGAGCTGGGCAGACCATGTGTTCATGCCTCACACTGCATCTCTGATTAACCAACAGACTTGCATAGTTAGCCTGGTGCAGTAGAGGCCATATAAATATAAGATAATTCCTGTCCTCAAGACCTTGAGACTTAGTTGATATTGTGGGTTGAACTGTGTCCCCCCAAAAAAAGATATATTGGAGTTCTAACTAACCCCAGTACCTCAGAATGTGGTCTTATTTGGAGATAAGAGTCTTTACAGAGGTAATGAAGTTACAGACAATGGTGGGATCTATCTAATGACTGGTGTCCTTAAAAAGAGGGAAAATTCGGACACAGAAAAGCATACAGGAAGAACACCACGTGAACATAAAGACAGAGATCAGGGTGATGTGTCTACAACACCGAAGTTGGCCAGAAAACCACCAGAAGCAAGAAGAGGCACTGGATTGATTCATCCTCATAGCCCTCAGGAAGAACCAGTACATGTCTGCTGCTCAAGCCCCCCAGCTTGTGATACTTTGTTAAGGCAGCTCTGACAAACTAATCAGTTGTAGAGACTCTGAACAAATCTACAAAGAATTAAAGGGCAAGTTAGCAGGAACGAATATATATTAATTAAAAGTGCTGAGTAAAGGGAGAAACATGCTGGTGAAGAGAGTTTTTAACCCTTCCTGGAGGAAGGGGTCTTGCGTCAGACCTTGAATACTTTTGAAGCTTATTCCCTGATTTGGTGATTCTGCAGGTGGTTTTGCATTCTATCCCCTCCAACCACTGTTTATGGTACTTGCATCTCTTCCCCTGAGTTTTAGTTCACATTTCCTTTTTTATATAAAGTCCTGAGCCCAGATCCAGTGTGCATTTTCTGGAAGCTGGTCTGGGTGGCCTAGAAGTTCTTTCTAAATTTTAGGAGTCTGTTGACTCTGTGACCAGAACTCTATCAGAGGCCTCATCATAAACCAGGTCCCCCTCTGGCTGCTGGGTTGAACAGTCTTCTGCTCTGTTTTCCCATCAGAAATATCACTATTAACACTTCCTTTCACTTACCTGATGTTAAGCCTGAGAATGTTTGGAAAGTCACCTCAATTTGAGGGATTTTTAAAGGACTGACCATCAATACTTTTGTTCTAGTAAATTCCAGGGAAAACAAAATGTGACTAATTACTGAGGTTGTACATTCTCAATATAAAGTTTTCCTTCGTGTAGTGATGATGGTTGGTGGCTGTCTTGTCACAATATTGGTTTCATTCCTTCACTGAGATACTGTAGCAAAACCCTTATAGTACTTTTCAGATCGCTTTTATTTACTTTTAAAATAGCAACCTCAATCCACGAAATTCCTTTGTCCCACATCAGCTCTGTTCCCAGTATGTTCCCTGACTATAATGATAGAGAAGCTTATCAGAATTGCTCCCAATGTCAATTAATAATGTTTTAAAAATGACACAGGGGGTGAACTGAAGAAAGAAAACATTCTCTAATCCCAGCAGAGAAGTGAGGGAATTGAGCTTTACAGTTCAGAGACTCTGCAGGGTCCAGCAGCAGAGAGAAATACGCTCTCACCCTTGAGTGGAGCCCGTGATTTCATTGCCTAGGCATGTAAAGAAATCTATCATAAGCTGGGTACAATCAAACTGGAGCTGCTGCTCTTCATGCCTACACGAAGGAAGTGTGGTAAAAATAAGGTGGTGAGAAAAGCAGCAGGTTGGATCCCAGGAGAGCTAGTTCTTCATTCTGGCTCCCTTTCTAGCTGCCCAAAGAGTTAGCTCAATTCTCGAGATTTCTGTTTCCTTACAGGTAAGGTAACTAAAAGCTCCTTTTCAGTTCTGATAGTCTCTGATTCTATAACCGGCATCTGGTTACACAACAGAAAGTGAAGATTACAAAAGCATGGATAACAGAGACATTGTGTGTCTTCAGCACACTGCATGTTGATAGGATGAAATGAGTGCAATGTTCACACCAAACATTGGTGCAGAAAAGATGAATTTGGGATGCTAAGGGCAACACTGACTTGGAACATTCCTATTTTCATGGTACGGATTGAATAGAACCACAGTAGTTGGACCCTGTACTAAATCTTGCTCAAAGAAGGCAGGAGGGTACATGGTATTTTGCTAGGGCTATGTTCACACTTATGCCATACGTTGCCTTGATTTTTCACCAGCTGAGACTTGTTCAGGTGTAGTTTCTCTACTTCAACACTTTTGACATTTGGGTCAGATAAGTCTGTGTTATTAGGGGTTGGGGGCAGGCTTTCCCGTGCCTTGTAGGGTGTTTAGCAGCATCCCTGGCCTCTACTCCCTAGATGCCAGAAGGAACACCCCTCCCTCCCAACTCAGTGTGACAATAAAAAATATTTCTCGTCATTGCCAAATGTCTCCTTGGGGACAAAATTACACCAAAGTGAAAACCACTGCTCTACTGGGATACAATCTTGCCAAAAAACAACCACACCCACATAATAGAGAACAACTTTAAGAAAGGTCACCCCTCCTGAATTTTAAAAGAAAGCCACCATGTTTCCTTATGGTATCAACAGACATTTGGGTCCCTGTGCAACTAAATGCCTTCTAAAGTTTTAAGAAAAGTGGCTTTCAGATTTCCTGCTGTTTTTGTTTTTCATGACATTATTTCTTGGGCATTTTATGTGGACGGGAAGTGGGTCTTTTGTTGGACCCACATGAGGACATGGTTTGACTATGAGGATGTAGGTGGTCTTCTTCATGTGTTTACAGTGGGAAGCACTTACTCTGAAGCTGCACCCAGAGCAGACACTGCCCACTCAGTGGGCTCCTGATGGTGTTGGGTTGCATAGGCTGCCAGTGTAATCATGCTCCTTGAATAGGATAACAGCCCACGGAGTAGGCCTGGCCTCACATTCATAAATGTGTTGTAATGGAAGGGAGTCATCACAGAAATCAAATCACACATCCCAGTGATACTGCCATTGTTCAAATGTTGCTCCAGGCTGGGAACCATTAAAACCAGATTCTGAACCAACCAACAAAGTCAGTCTCAGGAGCCTATAATAATCATGAATTGGAAACTAAAAAATACACTGATTCACCAGTGCTGTGTAGAGGATGAATATTTTTCCTGATTGAGAATATGTAAAAGAAAATGCACCAGAGTCTCTGGAGGCAATTCCAGAAATATTCCAAAAATTCTCTGAGCAATGGTAGATGTGGAATGTGATGTATCCTCCTGAGACAAGGACTTATGCATTTGGCTTGGAAAATGTCAGTGTATTTCTTAAATACATTAATATAATTACTCAATATTAACATCTCATATATGCCAAGGTACTTATCCCCCACCTCAACAGCCCAGATCCTTAAGTACAATCCCCAAGATAATGAGAGCAAAGACCCCTAGTGAAGACCCCTAGTCTTCAGCCAAGTTTCCACTGTCTCCTGAGGATCACAATTTCAACTGACCCCTTAAACTGGCCTGAAAAGGTGAAAAGAACTAACATCTTTTCATGTGAAGGAAAGAAGTTCAGTATTATCTCAAGTGAGGTCGCTGCTGAGGTCTGCATACTTTGCCAAAAGAACCACAAAAAAACTGGAGGCTGTCAGTATGAGGGGGAAGCCACCCACACAGGTAACAAGAAGCAGCACTTAAAATTTGGCACTGCTCTTGGAAACGTTTACAGGCTTAAAAAAGGAATCATAAAAGATAGAGGGTGTGGAGGGAGAGATGAAGGAAAAGAGAAGATGAATGAAAGAACTGTTCCATTCCTGCCACCATTAATAGCACAGATTATAATAAATCCCAAGTGAATAGGAAGAACAGCACTGAGACAAACACTAAATTCCAGGGGAGACCAGACCTGTGTTTTAAAAACAGGGCCATGTGCTTTGGAAGGAATGCTGTGTGCTTAGTCTTGTTTATAACATGGTGAAGGATTCAAGAATGTAATCTGTTCCTCTTGACAAAAAAAAAAAAAAAGATTCTCCTCAACGCTCATCATCCACCACCCCTTCACCCCATGACCCGTTCTGATCCCAGATCTGAAAGATTGGGTTCCATGGTGAATTTCTGGAATGTTCGGTTTGGGCCTGTTTTTCATCAGTGCAGCTAGCTAACAGAGTGGCTTTGGTTTTTCAAAAAGAGATCAGTGTGGGGAAGTGACGATTTTCTGAGGGAGCTTTTCAGACTTCTTGGAGATGAGGTATTTTTATGCAGGTTTTGTTTTGTTTCTTTTATAGGCAGGGGCACAAGATCTGGAGATGCAAAGAGGTGCATCTCCCCTAAATTTGAGAGAACACTTCATTTTGACTTCATTTTGTCTTGGACCACTTTCCTGAGGATTCTCAGAATGAATTAACTGAAAGTGAATGCTGTGCAGTGAAAGACCACGGATTTGGGGGCTAATGTCTTTTCAACCATTTCCGGCTTGTGCCATCTTGGGTACATTACTTGGCTCTCAGTTTCCCTAACTGCAAGAAGAGAGTAGCATTATCTTCATTGTGGGGTTTTGCAAGGCTCAAATAAGAACACATCTGTAAAGCAACAATCAGTGGGCCAGCACACAGGGTGCCATCAGAAATGTTACTTCCTTCCCCGCTACAGTTGACTGGGAATGCAGGGTTGGAAAAGCCTGTGCATCACATCTGTCCCAGCCTCCCTCTCAAAGAGGAGTCCCTTCACCCACATCCCTGATTTTGGGAAAGCCGGGGTCTGCTTGAGGCAGACAGAGATGGGATGGGAAGCTTACTGCCTCCTCAAGCACCCATCTCATGTGGACAGCGCCGCCATTAGAAAGCTCTTTCTGTCAAGCAACATTTGCCTCCCTTTACTTTCTACTCAGGTAGAACACTGACATTTAAAAGCAACAACAAAAATAACTTACATTTTTTGTGCACCTACTTTGTACCATGCACTGGCCTAAGAGCTTTTCGGGCATCACTGGATTTAATCCTCATATAACCAGTAAGGTAGGAATTAACATTGTCCTTATTTTACACGTGGGGAGACCAAAGCTTTGAGTGGCTATGCAGCTTACCAAAAAGGTTTTACATAGCAAGTGGAAGAGCTGAGATTTGAACCCAAGTCTGTCGGTCTGTCTCACAGTCATGCAGCCATCGCTATGCTACACAACTGTCCTCTGTAGCTCGAGCATTTAGTGCAGTGTTGAATTCAGAGGAGATGCTCAGCAAACGGAGAATGAATGAATGCATGAATGAATGAACAAATGCATACATACTGAAGAAGCATCCTATTTGCAAGGTAGTCAGTACTTAGACCTCTGTAACCTCCATTTTGTTGAGTCCTTCAGTGCCTCCTGGCCTCGTCTTTGTTGCTCATGCTGTCTTTGTAACTCAGCACCACATTTAAGTGGATAAAAATGTAAAGCATGCATACTGTCTAGTGTAAAGTTTCCTAGGGGTGTGTGTGTGTGTGTGTGTGCGTTTCAGTGGTACACCCCAAATCTAGCTGTATAGATTTTTAGCAGCACCTTAGCTGCTGCTTAAGGTCTTCACTACATTCCAATACAACTTTTCTGCTTTTTCTTTCTTTTTTTTTCAATGAGAAAATCATAAGATGGGAAAGCTGTAGAACTCTTAGAGGTTTTCTTATCAAGACTAAAATATACATGTATACTTTTAATTAAAAATTTCTATTTAGTAAGATTTAGTTACATTTTGAACAGATTTGATAGGGAGGGGGCTTAGTAATAATTGCAGGGCTCTAACTGTAGTCTTCAACACCCCCCCCCCCCCCCACCCACAGCTCTCCCCCACCCTTCCAATCCCTCACTCTGTTTCCAGTCAGGAGCATGTACAGGAAACCTCAGGGCAACACGTGGGCTGCCCAGCATCCAGGTTGCTCACTGCTGCCCTGCTCTGCCCCCTGGCCTTGGTTCTCATCCCCGGCTCCTGCTTTTCCCTTGTGACTGTGCCTCTGTCTAAGGACTTGATTCTACTAACCCTAGTGTGTTCTTGTTTGTCCAAGTTCAACGTCTGCACTGGTTCCCCAATAACCAAGACCAGACTCCTGTTTCATCCTCTACTGGGTATAGGAATTCTGTCTCAGAAGCTCAGTCTAGGCGTCCTTATGCCAAATAGGATCCCCGTTGCTTAAACACCCTCTGAGACCTGTTGTTGGCCTTCCTGCCAACAGGGAAGTCACAGTCCAGTGCTAGTGGGGATGGCAGGCATGCAAACAGACCTTTGTCATACAGTATGACACAGGACTATGGACAAAAGAATATTGGCAAGTATAATCTCTGGTTAAATAAAGAAACGTGAACAAGATTTTTGTGTTCTGCTTTTTTTCTCTCTCTTGGTTAAACATTTTAATTCAGCTATATTTAATTTCTTTAGATCAAGTCACAAGCTCTTGGTAAGAAAACCTCTAGACTGTAACCTACTAGTGGCAGGGTGTATGAATTATTCAGCATTACATGATGCAGAATTATGTCCTCAAAAGTACTGGTGTGTGATACTGGGGGCTCTGCATACACAGACAAATTGAATCAACCAGTATAAAATGGATCAACCAGGTCAGCTAATTTTAGCAATGCAGGCAAACTAATAACTATCATTTCCCCTATTAATATGGAGCATTAGTAAGAGGGTTTGCCATGAATTAGGTTGTTCTAACTTTCTACTGCACTGTGTCTATGTGGAGACAAAGCTTCAAATTCGTAATTTATTAATATTGAATAAAGTAATGTAAATGATAAGATGCTGCACATGTCTCAGAGTTCTTTTCAGGTATCATTTGGTAGTTAATGTCAAGATTGCAGACTTCTCGCCTTCCCACCCACTCATACCACATAACATTTACGTTTGTATGTATGTATTTATTTATTCCACATAACATTTAAGATACTGTGAATAATATAAGAATAATTAAAATTATATTTTTGTACTTTCAAAGTATCATTGTTATGCTGCGTTCTGGATGATCTTTTAAATGCTTAATTAATCAACGAATCAGAGCTTCTTGGCAACTGGTTTTGAGTCAGCGGCCACTGTTGGGCTTAAAAGGGATGTGACACATGAGGACTCCTGCTCTTGAACAACAGATAGGTCTGGTTAGGGAGACCAGACTTGCCTATAAGAGTCTCATCAAACAACATGGAGCCATGCAAAAGTAGCTCTCATATCAATAATCAGAGCTATAGGAGTTTAAAAAATGAATGATTTTTATGAGCTAGAATAAGTAGTAGGAGCTGCTTTATTTAGGACTGAGGCCTTAGTTGAGGCTAGAAGGATGTTCAGGATTATTAATTGTTTATTATATGAGAACCAGAAGACTCTGTCCCCAAATATATAAGGTTTAACATTAACAGCCAAATATATAAGGTTTAACATTAACATCACTAGCTCTGATTCAACAGGAGGCCTGGAAATCTTTTGTCATGACTTATTTCTCATCCAGCCCTCAAGCTAGTGGTTGAGTAACAAGTGTTTTTTGTTAGGGTTATTTTAGAACGACTTCTCATAAAACAGCAGTAAATACTATTATTGTGGAGTTCTGGTACTATAGGTGGGTGCACATAAACCAACATCCCTGTGGATTTACTTCCCCATCCAACCTTCCCCAGCACTCTGCCCAGTGCTTGACTTTAGACTGCTCCACGGCATGGGAAGGAGAGCTAGACTGGAAGGTGAGTGGATTTCTAAGTATCTTTTAATCGAGGCCTCGAGAGCGATCTACAGATCTAGCTGTGCGTGGAAAAGGAACGGCAGTCGTTAAGATCAGTGCTGGAAGCTGTGAATATAGTCAATATGTCTACTGAATGGTACATATGTCTGACTAGAAACAGACACATGGGTTTATGTGTATACAATTTCAGTCTGTGCAGGGCAAGTGAATTTTCTGGGGTCCTTCCTGCTCGCCACTCAACCTTGAAGAGAAAAGCTCTATCACTGGCCCAAAACAAGAGCTACAGAGCAGTCAAGTGTGGGGCAAATTCCTGAAGTAATGAGACTCCCCTGTAACTGGGCCACCAGCCCCCTCAGGTGTTTTCCGTACATGACGGGAACTGCTGGAGATGTCCAGTCAGGGGATAGCTTAGCCCGGGATTCCAAGTCCCCTCTCTGCCCCTGAAATACCACACAGACTTTCTCACCACAGCGCTCTCCCACCACTGGCCTGGCTTCTTCAAAGCACTGAAGAGCTCTAAAGATCCCAATCTCCCTTTGCTTTAACTAGAGCAGGGGCTGCTAAACGGCCTCTAGCTGCCTTTTGCGTGTGGTACTAATTAGCATGATCCAAGTTACAATATGTGTTAAAGATTCCAGTTTTGTTACTTATTTAATGAGCTTCGTGGGATTTGAACATGAGGCTCAAAGTAGCAGGGGAAACCTCATAATTAGTTTCAATTACAAGAAGTTCCTACGCATTAAGACTATTTGATGAACTGCAGAGGGAAGGAACTACCGACCAGATACAAATCACTAATTTTGTTGCATTTATTATTATACTTATTTTCTTCCTAATTAGTACTGATTGGCTTATGATCCTAATTAATGCAAAGGAATTTGGAATGGTATACAATGGTATGGCTTAGAAGATGCCAGCATGTACAACTGCTAAATTATTGCTAATTGTTATTTACATGAGGCCTGGAAGACTAAGTAATGCAATGCCTAATTAGCATTAAAGATATGGTATCCATTTCCAATTTACACTAAGGCAATGGAGATCAAATTGTTAGTTTAAAAAACTCCATCTTTAGATTTCAAGAATTGCACCATTGTATATTGACCTCCACCTAAGGGGAGACTATTTCTTCTTGTCTTCAATTGCATCTTGCCAGAGCTTGGCTAGAACTTTGCAAAAAAAGTTACACAGGAATACTCAGCATCACACTGGCAATGCTGCAGTACTTAAGGATTAGAGCTGGAAGCCAACTGGCAAAGAGGCCAAGCATAAGGCCTCTGTTTGTGCCAACAGTGGAAGGTGTATGTGCTTGTTGCAGAGTGGGGTCCTGAGATGGTAGGCTTCTGCAAAGGCGCAAGCCCATCTTGAGGTCATGGTGGCTATAAGTGACATCCAAAGGGTACTAGGGATGCCTATTTCAGAGAGCTGGATGATCAGTCAGTATCACAGGGCAGATGCTTCCTGCCTAATAGGGGCTGCTGTGAAGAAGAAACAAAGAGAAGGTCCTGGGATACAGAGACCTAAGTTTCAGTTCTCAGTCCCAGACACCCTCAAGAGGGCCTGCTCATCCCTGATTATGCCACTCTCCTTGTGGCAAATGTTGCCCCTCACCCTAATCTGCTCTCTCCTAGTGAGTGACGGGGCTGTAAGGAAACACTCTGGAATATACCCTCTGGCTGAGACTTGCCTCTGTAACTCTCACTCATGTTGTCTTTTTCCTCCACCCTGTTTCTTCAGCCAGCCCCCTATCTTTAACCCTCTTCCCTCTGTCTTCTCCTTTGTTTCTTCTGTAATCCAATCCTCCATGGAGTAAAAAGGAAGAGTGCTGGAGGGGAAGCAAGAACTGCCTGACTCGACTTTTCAAGTCACTTTCCGTCTTGGGACTTGAGGTTCTCCATCTTATGAAGCAGAAATGCTAACACCTGCTGTTCTCTCCTTTCCTTCATAGCACTGCTTGGAAACTCAAATGGGATCACACATGTGAAAGTCCTTTGGAAATTATAAAGTTGTATGTGAAAGGGAAGGATTCTTAGTTCAACCATTTCATCTTCATGGGTAGAGGTATCAGTGCTGGCGGTGCTTCGCTTTCTCCTCATGGTGCTGACACAGGCACAGGGTGATGCTCCCAGGAGTGACTGCAGAGCTGACTGGAGCTAAGGAGAGAAGCTGGCTTCCATCCAGGCCCCTGACTCCACATGGGAAGTTCCTCTTCTCCACAAGTTCTGGGGACATTGTATGCCGAGAGCCCGGATTTACTGACAACCTGGACCTGGGCAAGTAGGCTCTAGTTCATCATTCTCTGAGAGGGTGTTTGGAGAAGACTTTTTGTCTTCCAGGCAAACATCGTTCCGGACCATCAGGCTTTATTTAAAGATGCCATTCTCTGCAGCTTCATAAGTATTACACGTTTAGAGAGAGAAAGAGTGACAAGGACAGTAGCTACTTGATGTTTAACAAAACATAAGCTCTATACTGGGTTTTTGGGGCTGCCTCATTCAAACTTCATGATGGGTCTGCTGACTGCCGATTTCTCAAAGTTGGGAAAAGACATTTCCCAGACAAAGATCAGTTCAAATCATTTGGCAAGGTTATATACATGATACAAGTATATAATATAAAATATACACTATTTTCCCCAAAGAAATAGTGCTTAGCCATAAGAAATACATTATTTACCCCCTTTTTGTTAGTTAATAAAATAGCTATATTAAGAAAACTTAATGCCCTGTGCTTTATACAAAATTTTAAAATATAAGATATACATCATACATACAAAGCTTATACAAATATAGTTTGTGTATATTCCATGTATTGGGTTGGTCAAAAAGTTCAGGTTCAGTAAGTTCGAGCTAACTGAAAATCTTCTGCACAGGTTTTATTGGGAAAATTTTAAACTATTGATATAATTTCTTTAACATCACATGGAAAAACCTGAACGAACTTTTTGTCCAACCCAATATGTATTAAATTTTAACTGCATACATTACATATGTAATTATCTATGTATATTTTATATCTGTATGCATATTGTATTTAAATATAGTGTTCTTCATATGTTCACTTACAAAATGTAAATAACATGGCCAATTATGTAACACCATCCAGCTTAAGACATGGAATACTGACAATTCCTTTGATACTCCCATGTATGTTACCTCCACCCCTGACATGGTGCCTTTGAGCAAACTTGAAAAAGGTCCCCTTTCTTCCAAGTGGAGTTTCATTGCTCACACCATGATAGAAGGCTTGGGGGTAGCTATAAAGGACTAGATTTTAGTTCCAATTACCCTCTTGAGTGGAAATCCTTGTGCGATGTATGAAAATACATAAGCAACCATGCCCAACCTCCCCTTCTTTGCGTTTTATCATATATACATGGATCCCTGAATAATAATATATTGTTTGTTTATTCATACTTGTGAACTTTATGGAAACAGTCGCATGTGTTTCTTGGTCAACATCCAATTTCCGAGATTTACCCTGGGTGATATGTGTAGATGTGGCTGGCTTGTTCATTTTCTTTGCTAATAGCATTTCTTTGTATGAATAGCTCACAATTTTTTAATCCATTTTCTTGTTCAGTGGACACCCAAGCTGCGTCCAGTGTTTACTGATTAAAAAAAAAAAAAAACTCCCCGTGAGCACTCTGATATTTATTTTCTGTGTATGTGTGCAAGAGCTTCTCCAAAGTAGATATTTAAGAATGGAAGCGCTGAGTAGTAAGATGTGGAGAAATTACATCTTTAATTTTACTATATAAAGCCAAATTGTTTTCCAAATGATTGTGCCCACTGATACTCTTACTAGCTGGATGTAAAGAATTCTCACTGCTGTACAGCTTTTCCAACCACTGGTATCAGACTTTAATTGCTGACAATCTGTTGGATGTGGCTTTAATTTGCATTTTCCTTATTACAAATGAGGTTAACCGTTTTTCTTGTGTCCTTTCCATGTCTTTTATCCAGGTTGTTTTCTTTTTAAATCAGGTTGCTTGTATTTCTCTTATTAAATTGTAGGAGCTCTTAAATATTCTGAATCTTCCTCCTTTGTTGGTTATATGAAATGCAAATATTTTCCTAGCTGATAGGTTATCACTAACTTTATAAAGCCTTTTGATAAACATTTTCCATGAAGAGAGTCAAATATATCAATTCTTTATGGCTTGTTCTTTTTGTCTTAAGAAATACTTTCCTATCCTTAGGTCATAAAGTGTTTCCTAAAAGTTTAAAATTTCACCTATTACAGTTAATTATGTAATTTATGTGGTGGTGACAGTGGGCATCCTTGCCTGTTCCTGATATTAAAGGGAAGGAATGTTTCACTGTTGTGGTACGTTGCCTACTGGAAGGTTTTTTCTTGATCTCCTTTATGAGGAAGTTTGTTTCTATTCTTACTTTGCCGACAGCTTTTATCACAAATGAATGTTGATTTTCATTGAACGAGTTCAGCATCAATTAAGATAATCATATGGCTTTTCTCCTTTGTTCTGTTAATACGGGGAGTTACATTAATATATTTTCTTTCTTTTTTAAAAAAATTATTTATTTTTATTTATGGCTGCATTGGCTCTGTTGCTGCTCGCGGTCTTTCTCTAGTTGCGTTGAGCGGGGGCTGCTCTTTGCTGCAGTGTGTGGGCTTCTTACTGCGGTGGCTTCTCTTGTTGCTGGAGCATGGGCTCTAGGCACGTGGGCTTCAGTAGTCGTGGCACGTGGGCTTCAGTAGTTGGTGGCTCGCAGGCTCTCGAGCACAGGCTCAGTAGTTGTGGTGCATGGGCTTAGTTGCTGCATGTGGGATCTTCCAGCATGTGGGATCTTCCCGGACCAGGGCTCGAACCCGTGTCCCCTGCATTGGCAGGCAGATTCTTAACCACTGTGCCACCAGGGAAGTCCCTAATATATTTCCTAATGTCAAATCAAAACTGCATTCTTTGGTTAAATCAAACTTGGTCAGAATATATTTTTTCAAATAATGATACATTGCTAGATTAGGTTTGCTATTATTTTGTTTGGGATTTTTATATCTATTTTATGTATATCTATTTTATATCTATGTTGTGTGAATCTGGCTGTTTATTTTCTCAGTTTATGTTTGACAATGATGATCTAGACTGTATTTTGAGGAGAGTTCCTTCTTCTATGCTATGGACAGGTTTGGGTAAGAATGGAATACTTGGTAGAGCTAACTGAAAATCTTCTGGACAGGTTTTCTTGGGAAAATTTTAAACTATTAATTTCTTTAATGGTTAAAGAAATGGTTTAATGGTTTTGATGAGTCATAGTCTTTTTCTAAATCTACCCCTGTTTCACCTAACTTTTCAAATATATTGGCATCTAGTTGTTCATGATATATTAGTCTTTTCCTCTCAAGGGCATCTGCAGTTGTATACCCTGCATAATACAGTTTTTTATCTTTCCTTCTTTCTCTATTATCTTACTTTTCCTTCTATCCTTCCCTTCCCCTCTCCATTATTCTTGCCACAAATTCATTAGTTTTATCAGTCTTTTCAAACAGATGCCTGACTTTGTTAACCCTCTCTTTTACATCTGTGTTTTGTATGGTTTTTTTTTATTTCTGCTTTTATTTTTATGATTTCTTTCTTATGATGTTCTTACTTTCTTTGGACATATTCATTTAAAAATAATTTCTAATTTTTTAAGTTGTGCAGTAAACTTTTCTCTTTTAGCCCTTCTTATTTTCTAATATAAATCTTTAAATTTTTACATTTCTTTACAAGAACTAACCTAGCTGCATTGTACAAGTTTTGATACACAGTATTTTTACTAATATTCAACTTAAAATTTTTTGACTCATCAGTTAATTAGAAATATATTTTCTAATTTCCAATGATTTGAGGTTTTTAAAGTTATCTTTTTGTCTTTGGGTTTTAGTCTAATTGCCTTTTGTTAGAGAATATGATGTCTATGATGATGATTCTTTGAAATTTGTCATCAATTTTCATTATTGCTCTACATTTGCTTTGTTGTATTTTCTATTAGTTGGATGTGGCATTTATGTATGTTTATTAAAATAAGATTTGAAAGTTGTTTTTCTCCAGTTTACTATAGCCTTACTGAATCTGTTCTTGTTTGCTTGATCCATTACTGAGAAAGATTGGTTGAAATATTTCATTCTGAGGTCAAATTTGTCAATTTCTCTTTTTGTCATCTTTATATAGTTTTAATCTATGTTATTATGTACATTCAACTTGGAATTTATAAATCTTGGTTTTAACTGAACATTCTGTCATTAATGTTGTATGATGACCTTTATGACTACCAATAGTTTTTTTAAGGTGATGGTCATTAAAGACTCTTTTATATGATATTAATATATCAGTATACCAGCTTTCTGTTACTATTTATCTATCTCGTATATTTTTTTCCCATACCTTTATTTTCAGTCATATGTTTTCATATATTTTAGGTATATGTCTTATAATTAGCATATTTCTGGATTATGAAATTGAAGATCCAATCTGATCTTTTTTAAGTTTTTATGTTTGCTGTGATTACTGATTTATTTGTAGTTTTATTGTACAATTTTCAGTTTCTTATGTTTCCTCCTTTTTTGATTTCTTTTTTTCTCATTCCTTTTTCACCCCTCTCTACTTATTTATAAGTTATACCTTTAATGCTATCTGTTCAGAGACTACCCTAGACCTTCTAAAATCCATATTTAATGTAATAATGTTGAAAGTTAATATTATTAGCCTTTTTCAAAACAGTAATTTTTGAGTATTTTAACCTTATTACTCCTAACCATTTATACTATAATTATTCAGCATTTTACCTCTATTTTGTCCTTAACACTGCATATTAGACATTTAAAAAATTATTTTGTGTAGCCGATGTTTGCACATTTAAATTTATCCACAGTTTTTCCATTCTTTTTATTCACTATATCTTCTTACTTCAGGTCTTCTTTCTGGAATAATATTTTTTCTTTTCTTACAAACTTTAGGAACCTCTTTAGGGAGAGCCTATTGGTACTAAACAGTCTCAGTTTTGTTTTATGTGAAGTATCTTTATTTTTGTTTTTGAAAGATTGTATTGCTGTGAACATTTTTCCAATTTGACATTTTTTCTCTCTGCACTTTGAAGGTAGTTTTCAGCTGTCTACTGGATTTCATTGTTACTATAAACAAGGCACCTAAAAGCCTAAAGGTTGTTTTTATTTATTATTTTTTTAAGATTATTTATCTTTTCCTCCTGGCTGCTGTTTGATTACAGTGTCTACTTTGAGGTTTTTTTTTTTTAGGTGGGGGGTAAACACACCTTGTTGGAATTTCTTGGGCCTTTTGATTCTGGAGATTCATGCCTTTCATCTATTCTGGAAATTCTTAAATATGATAGTTTTTCCTATTCCTTCTACTATCTCTTTTCTGGACCTTCAACAAAATGCATAAAAAACTGTTCTTTATCCTATGATCTTACACTTTGTTTATTAATTTCCTCTATATTCTGTCTATATTATCTACAATATTTTTGGACCTATATTCTGCTTCAGTGATTCTCTCTTTAGTTCTGACTAATTTGCTATATTATGCATCATTGTGTTTCTAATTTAAATTATCATATATTTCAGTTTTAGAATTTCTACTTGTGTACTTTTCAAATCTGCCTTGTCATATTTCACAGTCTATTGTACTAATTCATCTTTTGATGTCCTCCTTTATGTTTTCAGACACATCAAGCTTACTTAGTTTATATTTGAGGGTGACTCACATTTTTGCGGACTCAGTGGGTCTAATTATAACTCTTTGCTGTTTCTGCTGACTCATAAAAGCTTGTTGCTTCATGCATTTTGCATTATATTTGATCATGATTCATGTTTTTGACATTTTGAGTCAAGGGGTTTCTAAATGCATTTATCCAGGTATAATATACACATCTGCTAGGTGCCTAGGGGTTCTACCAGCCAGGAGCATTTTAAACCAAAATTTTGGTTTGGTCATTGTCAAGTCACAAAAAAGTATCTCTTTTGGCCCTCATTCATGTGAAAACTGTCTTGGGGTTAAGATTTCTTAGAGGTGACTTTTCCCTCCAACCAGAGTGGATTCAGGTGAGAGTCCTTTCTCTCCTTGTGAGGTGGGTTATAGTCTACCTTACTCCTTCACTGAAGATTCTGTCTTATAAAATCTAGCATTTATGAAGGGATTTTGGATCATACATCCCACAATGCATGCACACTGCATTTGTCTTCTATTCTCTATGTGAAGCCCAATAAACCAAAAAGTCTGGACACCCAGGGATAGGCAGATGCCCCCAGAAACACTGTCAACTTTAAGACAACCTACCTCTTTGTATTAGGGCTTTCTGATCAATTGTAACTTCTAAGACTCAACGCCCTCCCAAACCTGTATATACATTTATAAAGATGTCTTTTACACTTTATTCAGCTTCTAAATGTTTTGCAGAAGAAGAGTTTTAAAGCATATCTTGTTTGTTATACCTTTCTGTCAGTACAAAGTGACCCACTCACTTTTCTCCTTCTTTACTATCATCACATTTTTTAAGCCTTATTTAGCCAATCTAAAATTCAGTTAATTAACTAAAGATGCTATATCATAAATAATACGGAGCTTCTATTTGAAAAGTAATGTTTAACTTGCTTCTATAAATATATACTATGACATGGAATTTGAAGTCACTTTTCTTTCTAAATCCTAAGACAAAATTTCTGGACAGGGCATCCATGTTCCCTCTTTTCCAAATCACATGCATGTGTATACATTTCTATTTTTTCTACAAAAGGGTGTATAATTTTTAGCAGATTCTAAAATAAGTATGAACCTTAAAAAAAGGTTAAGAATTGCTTATCTTAGAGGAATACCAACAATGAAAAAGGTCCACATTTATAGGAGAATCCTGGAAACTATGTCTGGGAAAAGGGAATGAAAAATATCCCATGAGAAACAGTATACTTAGCTATATCTATCTATACATGCCTGTTTGTCTAACTACAGATCAAGCTGCCTATTTATACATAATCGTACACAATAATTCGTACACAATAATTACGACTGTGCTCCTTGATGGATTCCACAGCTTTAGATAGTTAAATTTAATAAGTGCATTAAGGCAGAATTATTATTATTACTGTTATATCATTACATGCTGGGTAAAAAGAGAGAGGAATAACATACCTATAGGGAAGTAGAATCTGGACAAAGTTACAAGTTATTTGAAAATGGAAACAATAGTTCCTGCTGCTTATCTCAGAGGCACTGAGCATTTTCTGCAAATTGAATGTGGACTGAGCCTTATACGGAAACTTTAAATCATTTCAGGGGACACTGGCAATGATAATGATAAAAATTAGCAATATAGTAACCAGTATGTGCCCACTATGTGTCAGGAACTATTAGAGCAAAGTCCGTTAGATGTATGACCTCATTTAATCCACACCACACCCTTATGATGTACAATCCTAATCATAACAACATCAACAGCTTATCATTATTCAGTATTTTATAGTTATATTGTATATGGCCTTTTGATTCTGTACCTTTTACAAGATAGGCAGGGCAGGGATAATCATCTTTTGATAAATAACAAAACTGAAATTCAGAAAAGATGGGCTACTTGTGCAAAGAAAGACCGACAGCAAACGGGGATTTACCGCTGTGGTTCTTCCCCAGTTTCATACCAGCACAATCTATTGGAAAAGGATGAAAAGCAGGGGTTACTGAAGTAGGCTGATGGCTTATAGTTGTCACTAGGTCTAGAAGTCACTCAAGCTGTCATGGGTGATGGCCACTTCTGTTGTTTCTTGGCAAGAGGAACAAGGGCTGCTGCTGCAGTGTGAGGGGTTCAGGTTAGACAGGCAGACCTGCCCTGAGTGGCGGGCCTGTGGTGCAGTGGTACAGAACACAGACTTGCAATGAGGCTGGCTCGGGGCAAACCATAGTTCTAGTCCCTTTGAGAAAACTACCTCACCTCTCTGGGCCTCATTTCCCTGATCTGTATAATGGGGATAATAATAGTACCTGTTCCTTAGGGCTGGTCAACAGAAAAATGAGATCATGCATATAGAGCACTTACTGGGTTGGCCAAAAAATTCGTTCGGATTTTTCCGCAAGATATTAGTGCAGAGGCAGAAAGAAAGGATAGCACCTAAAACTTAGTAAGCCCTTAACAATTACTTATTATTTAAAAAATTCTTTCATACCTTTTTTCTCCTAGTCTTGTTTGGCTACGCACAAAAGCATTCAGTCCTATGATTCTGTAAACTAAAATGGGTCCCTTCATGTTCTACCTCACCTCATTTATTTATTAGTGTCCTAATTGGGACTTACTCACTAGGCATGGCTCCCACCTAGTAAGTTCACTACGAGGCTTGGGGGTCTGGAACCTGAGGGAAATATTAGACAGGGCTTTTCAGTAACTCCTCAGAGGGCTCACATACTGTAATTACAACTATAGCTGTGGCTGAAATGAAGTCATCCTGTGACCTTGGGCAAATCCGTTAATTGCTCTAGGCCTTGGTGTTGCCATCCATAAAATCAGGAGCAGAAACACAAGGTGACCTCAGGCTGTGGACTGGGCTTGTAGAGGAAACTGGTACTAGAGCCAGGCTCCTCGCTAAAGCTTGGAGTGCCCCCAACAATGTCACACTCACTTCCAAAGCCTTTAAAATTAGTCAAAACAGGCTTTTAAAAGTTGCCTTCATAAGTCGGCGGGGAATTATATGATCTCCTGGGAACAGAAAGAAGAGTCAAATATATTCAGCTATAGGGGAAATACATAAAACATAACTCTTTCAGTCTCTGCAATTGATCTGGATGGATAACAACTTATCTTATAGCTCACCAAGTTTGTTCTTTTACCACCATTGTATAGATACAACCAAAAAAGTTGCACTGTTGCTTGGTTTAATATACTTTTCAACTACTCGTGCCAAACTCAGAAGAGTTGAGGGGGAACAAAAATGCAAACCAGAGCCATGAATAAAGAGAAAAAAAAAAGACTCAAGGCAGGGAATATCCAAATGATATAATAATCACAGAATCATCCATATTAGGGGTGGAAGATGGAGCCTGTGCTCCCGGCTGCTCCGGACAGACGCAGTGTGAGGACCCTGCAGTGTGCCCCCGCCTCCCAGGCCGGCTCCCTGCCATATGTTTGCTTCCTAGGCTTTTTGCTTTTATGCATTTCAATGATGCTACCATTTTCCTCACCCAATTTGTATATCTTACACCTGTACAGGAGAATGTTATTGGAAGTGTCATTTATTCCAGAACTGTGAAACCGCAAATGCCGATTCACTCTACCAGGAACTTCAATTCACATAATCAAGCAACTGAGGGGCTTTTTACTACCTTTAACTCCACCCTACCTTCCCTAAACTTCTGCTTTATGGGGAGCTTTTTTATGCTTCCTACAATAAGCCCGCTCTAAATATAATGCACATTTCCAATGTATATGGCACTTTCAAACAGTGTGAAGAGAAAATCTTGGAAAGATGTTGCAGCGAAGCAACTGCAAACGTAATACCCTGTTGTTTTTATTGCTGATTAGAAGCAAAACACAAGTTTGCCCTTATTGCAGGCTAATCAGCTATTAAGCCTAAGTGCTTCTTAAAAAAAAAAATTGAATCTGGTTGCCTTCTTTAGATGTATGAATAAAAAGGGGGGCATGTGTATTAAAATTCTTTCCTTATTCTTCTCTATACTGATGCAAATTCACTGAATGGTTCCCATGTAAAATGTAAACATGGGCAGGGCAGTCAGTGATCTCAGGGCAAAGATATGTCTGCCACAATAACCCCTAGATGCTCTTCTCTTGGAAAGTCCTGTTACTGTCAAAAAGATGAATTCTAAAACAACTCTATATTGTGCAATCTGCAGATTTTATTGACAAAGGTGTCAAGTCCTGCAGAACTGAAAGTTGTTTCCCTTGGCGTGAGATAAATAAGCAGGTTTGCTTGAGCTCCCAGCTTTATTCAATTTGCTTAGATACAAGGTGACTGTAAGCATTGATCCCATGTAAGACTGGATATAGATTTTTTTAAGGGAGGTGCATGCCCTGGGAGTTAGAGTCACCTACGGAAGCTGACGGCTTTGCAGCTTTGCTCACAGATCCGAAGAGAGAGAGAACGAAGCCACTGGAACCTGAGAGATTATGGTGAGATGGGGCAAGTGTGCTGGCCAGGTTTCACTGCTCTGCCTTGGGGATTCACAGCAGGTTACAGCTAGAATCAAGAGACGTAACGATCATCCAGAACAGCTGTTCTCAAACTTGAGCGTGTGTAGAAGTCGGGCGGGGGGTGGGGAGGGGAGCTTGTTAAAACACCAGTTGTTGGTGTCCAGCCCCAGAGGTTCTTATTGAGTAGGTTCTGGATGAGGCCTGAGAATTTGCATTTCAAACAAGTTCTCAAGTGGGGGTGATGCTATCAGTCCGGGGGCTGCACTTTGAGAAATACTGGTCTAACACCACCCTCTCATTTCACAGGTGAATAAACACAGACCCAGAGAGAAATACTGGTTTGTAGAGGCTGCACCCTCACAGGCCTAGAAAACTGGCGTTTCTCTATTTCATATCTAGAGTCTTTGCCATTTCCCTAGAAGGGCGACCTCCAAGTTCCCTTCTAATTCTGAATCTAAGATCTATGAAATTGGCTCTTTTAATAAATATTGTAGTAAAATTTCCTCAGTCGTACCTTACTACAGCCATAGTCTGTAACAAGTTGTAAGTTGTAATCAAATAATGCTGAGCCCTGAAAACAGTTTACTATGCAAACTTATTTCGGCAATCAATTTACAAAATACGTGTCCTGACATTTGTATTAAAACACCCCCAGTCACTCTACATCCTCTTAACCTGCTTTATTGCCTTCTTAGCATTTATTGATATCTGAAATTCTATTATAGACTTATTGCCTTATTGTCTGGGCCCATCAAGACCATAATATAAGCTCTGTGAGAACAAAATGTTACTTCTTTTGGCCACTGCTTCAACCACAGTAGTATCCAGCACACGGTGGCACCGGATCAGCGTGTGCTCAGTGGATGAACTCTGAAGGTTCCTTACCTCCAAATTAGCATCTACAGAGGTTTTCAGAAATATGAATTTAGTAACCAGAAAGAACTCCTATATTTATAAATCTATTAAATGAAGAACATGAATAAAGGAACAAGACCGTTGCATATTTCATCTCTGTCAGCCAATATATAAACAGTAGATGGTGTTCATAAAAAATAAATATTAAATCGCATCAGGTGAGTTTTCTTGAAATTAGACCAGAGCCTCTCTATTAGACCAAAGCCTCTCTATGTAAGAGCTATTTGTCATTTTTATATTCATGTGGATCATTTGCTAGCACTTAGATCTGGAATACTTTCTTCCCAAATTCTTACAGCAAAACCACCAGCTCTACCAATATGGCTCAAAATTTCAGATTTGTTCAACAAACAAAAAAATTATTCCACTATATGTAGTGGAATCATATACCTCTGTGATCATCTCCATGGACCAAACTTTACTAAACTGTCTGAAATTATGAAAGATAATGCTATTCAGAAATGTTCACTGACTACCATTTTGTTTCAGGATTGTGCACTGAGCCTCAAGCCGAGCCACACTTCTAATGGGCACAGCCACTAGCACACTAAATTTGATTAAAGTGTGGCAACTCCTTTGACGTCATCCTAGAACAAAAGGGCCAAAAAAATATGAAAGGCCTAGCGATAAAGTTAAAAACAGACAGTTTCCAGGAATATAGTCCCAAGAAGAAAAATTCTGAAGAAATGGGAGTTGACCTCTTGGATTACAATGGGAAGCAACGGCAGATCTGGGTTGGGTCTCTATGGGCCCAAATGTCCACGATAGTCATTTCATAGAGTTGCTGAGGTACCATTCACCAGATGGGAGCCCAGCCCTGCTCTGTGCTCAACTTCTAGAGCAGGACACCAGAGGTGAGAGGAAAAGCCCACCTGAGGCGGGGTCTCATGGGCACACCAACCAAAAATTGTGGAACAAATGAATTCAAATCTGCACCTTGGTAAAGGAGAAAAGGCACCAACTCTGAAGTCAGACAGATTTGCATTCAAGTTTGGGTTCAGCCACTTATTATACACACGATCTTAGACAAATCATTCATTCCTTGAGGCTCAATGTCCTCACCTTTAACATAGGAAAAGCTCTGGGGGATGTGATGGGCAGCACAGTGATGATAGTTACCAATACTTTATTGTATATTTGAAAGTAGCTAGGAGAGTAGACCTTAAATGTTCCCATAATAACAAAAAAATATTTGTAACTATGCGAGATGATGAATGTTAACTAAACTTATTGTGGTAATCATTTTGCAATATATACATATATCAAATCATTATCTTATATACCTTAACCTAATACAAGTTATATGTCAATTTTATCTCAATAAGACTGGAAAAAAATGTGATAATAGTGCCTATTGTCGAGAGATCTGAAATAATTAAAGATATTTTATGAGAAATGTCAAACAGCATGACATCCTGGAGCTTTATACAAATGTCAGCTGACAGCTCTAATTCACCGAGTGCCATCATGGGCAGGCACATCAGGCCAAGGGTGGAGGGGACTGAAGGGGGCTTGGTAGACATACATCTTCACATCCACCCACAAAGTTCACGACGCTTGGTGTTATCCACTTTGTTAGGAATGAAAGTGACTCAGCTTTCTATTTTGACACCTTTGAAATTTTGCCTCCTCATCTGTTAAATGGAGCTAATCATATTCACCCCTGCCCACCTTAGGGGGACCCTGTGAGGATCAGCAGGTAAGGGAGGGGAAAGGTGCTGTGAGGAGTGTAAATTCTGGGTAGAATTATGCTATTAGCTTTAGATTCTGAATGCTCACTCTTTAGGGTTTCGTGATTATTAACACTACACGATGTAAGATAAAATGACATTGTTTCCTCTGCAGAGGCAGACACCTCATTACGAAGCCTGGCTCCTGGCTTCTCTCCTGCCCTCTCTGCAGTAGGAACAGGAGAGAAGCTGGCCTGCAAAAAACGTAACACGATGCCTCTTGAAATCTGGGCCTCTGAGGGTGAAATTTGTATTGACATTCTTAAAATATGAGCCTGTCTCAGTGTTTTATGTCATCAATTGTGACTGTCAGTTTCCTCTGCAAGGAGAGGAATAATGGAGCTATTTTTCTCTCGCTCTTCCCAAACTAGTGTTGGCCCATGGGCTGGGTACTGCCCTGTCTGTGGTGGGAGGAGAGATCTGTTTTAGGAATATGGAAACTTTATGATGCTGTGTGTTTGATCCCAGACTCAAGAATAGGGAGAGTACGTGGCCCTCAAGCTGAAAGCTGTGTCACACCAGTGAACTTTTTGGTACTTCAAGACTGCTCTTGGGAAGCTGGGAAAGAATTTACAAACTCAGAACTTCTTATCTGCGGTGTCAGTGAGGGGCTCTCTGGGACAGTCTCCTCTCAGCTGGGTGGCCCAGGGCTAAAGCTTAAGGGACACTAGTGTTTACAGGCTGACAGGCCACTGAGCTTGGCCACCCTAAAATCTGCCCCAGGTTACAGAATTATTCTGGGAAACAAGGTGGAAACTTCTACCAGGGAAACATAAAAAGCACAGTGATTTACTAATAAATCAGAAGACAATTAAGGTTAAAAAGTCAACGCTCAGGAAACATCAAGGATCTGAATTAAATCAACATAGGGTAATTCAAAGGCTAGTGCCTGGAAGGCAGCATTTTATTCACAATCCATCTATCAAGCAGCATTTCCCCACTCATGGGCTCCCGTTCTACAGAATGATTTGGGACATTTGCCAGCTGCAGCCAGTTTTTCTGGCTGGTGCTCATTCTGGATTGAACATTTGCCAGGATTTATAACCAAACTTAGATTAAGTTTATCTGTCATCCCTCCCTTCTTTGCTCTTTTTCCCCTTTCTCTTTCCCCAGAATATTACTTGTACACACGTACTTCCTCTATTTCTTTTTCTGTAAGTATCCAAAATAGACCTAAACATGTCCAAAAGCCATTGCCCTGGGCTCTTTCTACTTGGTATCAAAAAGAACATACAATGGAACACCTTCCTCTCTAGTACATCCTTGATGGGCAATTTTAAAACCATTTCACCTGATGATTAAGCAAAGCCTTTCAGTGCCCTGGGAGATGGCCTCATAATGAAAGTTTAGGAATCATTTCAGGGTTTGAGACAGGAGAAATCTGAAGACAAAAAGAGCTGCCTTGTATTGATGATTTACTACAGGTTAGAAACTCTCTGTACATTCTTCATATCCATCAACTCTTAATCCTTACAGTAAGTCCCAGAATAGACACTATTTTCCCCCATTTTAAATATAAGAAAACATGCTCAGAGGTTAAGTTATATGCTTACAGGGTCTCAGAGCTAGTAAGTCACAGAGTTGGGACTCAGCTCTGTAAACTGAGGTGCAGGTATGTCAGGTATGTCTGATTCCAAAGGCCATATTTTTTATTTTAACCTCAGGGTCCGTAGGCTTCAGAATAACAACAATTAAAAAAAAATACATTTTGAGCACTTCCTATACGCCAGGCTCTGTTCTAAGCGTATTACATGAAGTCCCTCCTTTAATTCTCACAGCACATCTATGATGTAGGATATCATTATTCAGGGGGTGGGGCACAGGGAAGGAAGAGACTCACCCAGATCACCCAGCTAGTGAGTGATGGAGCTGGGGAGCACTTGGAATTCCTCACACCTAACCCCTACTCCGCTCTGGAATGGAACCTTGGCCCTGTACCTGTCTCACCGTTCTAAAGCCACTTGTGTTCTAGTGCAGAGACTAGGCACAGCAGGGCTGGTAAGGGCCAGATTACTTCTCAACAGTGTGGTTCTCCGAAGTTTATACCAGATTGCTAATATTTTTTTCAATACTGGCTTTTTCTTTGTGGTTTAATTATTTGCTCACTCAGGTTCATTTGCTTTGGAGCTTTTTGAATGTCAGAGCTTCAGATCTGAAATGCGAGCCAAGCTTTGGCCTTTGCAACAGCCCAAGGTTAATGCAGACTGCAAACAAGGGGCCTCCAAAACCCACTGCGGCTGTGGGTCTGCTCCCTGCACCTGCTTCCTGCTCCATCTCATTTCCTGGGTCTTGTGTGAATGGGGCCTTGATGCCCTGAGGGGTTCTGGTGTGTGTGTGTGTATGTACGTTATGTATGTGTATACACACACACACCTCCCCCAATGCTTGTCTCACTGATAAGTGAATACACACACATCCAGTCTACTGAAGGTGGCAGTGGGGATCTGGGGGAATAATCCCTCAATAGAGAGAGGTGGAAAGGGCCCAGGCTGGGCATCAGGACACCTGTGTTCTAGGCCTAGCTTGGCCACAACCACTCCAACTCAGCCAGGACACAACCCTCTGAGCCTTGATTCTGTCATTTTTAATTTTGGAGGATTAAACTAGATTAGTATTTCCCAAACCATCTTCTGCAGAATGTCAGTGTTCCTTGATATATTAATGGGTGGGTTTGGAAAAATAAGACTTGTTCAGTCAGGTAAATTGCGGAAAGTGACTTTTCTTCTATTGGTGTGTTCAAAGCTATGAGATGTTATGTAGTAGACAATCAATTTTTTTTTTTATTCTGGTATTTAACAAACTTACTTGATAATCAAACTCTGTTTTCATAGAACACCTATGAACACTCCTTGGGGTGCTGGACAATGCTGAGAATGAGTTTTAGGATATCAAGCCCAGAATCCTCCACATTCAAACTTTAGTAACTTAATAAACAGCTAATAGATTTGCTAAATGACTGCACCGCTAACATGAGAAAAACAGTAAAAGATATTTAAAAACGAACTTATTTTCATGTAAGGCAACCAGCTGACAAGATAGTAGAATCGAAGTGTAAAATCCATCTCTGTGGTAAATGGTAAATGAATGGTCCCCACAGGTGAGGTGTTGACAGTGTCCTACATCCAGCAGAACTAAAGATGCAGACAGTGTTTACCATAGTCCCAGGTTCTTAATGATGAATTTCTTTTTTAGTGCAGAAGTGCTCTTAAGGTCAGAGAAATTCAAACATTTGAATAGAAGAGAGCTTATCTCCTTGGATATGAAGACTTCCAATCCTATCTTTGTATCCCTTACTGATCTTCATATACCATGTGGCATTGATAACAGGGTTACACACACAGAATTTAATAAACAGGGATTGGTCAAATCACATTTCATAAAGTATCTTTGTGAGGGATGCTTGTTCACAAAGGCCAAAAACATAGTAATCCAATTTTTAAAGAGAGTTACTTGCAGATTAATTTAGTATTTCTACTTAGGCATCTTTGTTTTATTGCTTTCTTTTTTCCTCTATGTAGTATATTTTATATTTGAATGGAAAATAAAATTTATAAAAGGTGTTATTTAGGTGAAACTGTTCTGCTTTTGACCCATCTTGCTCTTAATTGTGACAGTTTGGGATGCTCTTATTTTATTTTAAAAAGATCAGGTACTACCCTTCTCCTCTTCAATGTATTTGTTGTTTGGTTGGTGTTTGTTTTACCAGCCTTTGGTAGATCCAATCATCTCACCTGGGTGGGGCTCAGAAGGCCACAACAGTCATGTCTCCCAGATCTGAATCAGCAGAGAACCTCTCTGGGCCTTAGTTTAAAACCTCCAGGCCTTTTATGCAGTGAAAGCACCCTGGTATGAGGGATGAACAATCCTAGACACCTCCTTCTTTCTCCCTCTCTCTCCACAGTTCTGAGGCCTATAGCTCTTGACCAAAGATAGTTTGAAAAGCCCTGCTCTAAGGCACAACTCTGAGTATCAATCACCCCACCCTCCACCCCGTGCCAGCTTAAAACCTTTGAGTGGAATCCCAAAGTGCAGGGTCAACAGTCAAGCTCCTCCACCTGGTGCAGCAGCCCCTCCTCTTTGTCTGCCTCTCCAGATCACCCTTGGGCACCTCTCAATCGAGGCGCAGCCACGCCCAGAATCCTCTTGTCCCCAATGGGACAGAAGGCAACACGGCTCCAGCCTTTACTCTCACTGCTGCCAATGCTTGGATCTGCTCTTTCTCTCTATCCAGCCACTAGGCCCTCATAGCTGCATCCAAATGCCACCTTTTCTGGCCCTCCAGGTAGCAGTGACTACTCTCATCTCATTTGCCCCCATGCGCCCCAGGCACACACCACTGCAGCACTGAAGGCATCCAATGTCCTTCTCTGTCTCTAAGTATATCTCTCTCTCAGAATGGCAACCTGTGGAGAGCAGTGACTGGGTCGTATGGGCCTTTGTGTATTTGAGTTCCGGACACCAAGTAGGTAGATGTTTAATACACATTTGTTTAAAACAATCAAATGCATTTGAAATTATACCAACAATGATATATTCTACTATTGAACACCAACTGGAATCACTGTATACAAAACGTGAACTAAAGGTTGGCATACCAAGGTACACAATATGTGTTTAATAATAACAGTAATTATAACCATTAATATTTATTGCATATTTCCTATGAGTCAGGCCTTATGCTACAATTTTGTAAGCAAACATACCCTACGTGGTGGAAACTATTGTTATCTCTATTTTAAACTTGAGAAATCCGAGGCAGAGATTGCTTAAGTCACTTGCCCAAGATCTCTTGGGTTGATCTCTTTGGTCAGCCTCTTTCCTTTCCCAGTTCCTTCCAGTGATAAATCAGAGGCTGCCCATCACTTTTAGGCCTGAGTTGGTAAGCAAATCCATGGGGGCTGCTCGCTGAGGAAGTAATATGAGTCCTCAGCTTATGAGGCTATAATGTACTTTGCAAAATGGAAGTCACTATCCCCAAGTGTGCAAAATAACCAGATCCGGAGATAGGATTCCTTGACTCAAAGGCAGCAGCAGCTTCAGAGCATTTGCTTGCCTATTTGACCGTGAGTGGACATTATTTGGGATTTCTCCAGGTGCAGCTACACCTGAGGTCACAGCTGATCAGCTGTTATAGCAATGTCGAAAGGGAGCACTATATAGGCAGAGTCAGGAGGTCAAGTGTAAACAGAAGGTGAGGAAGTGCAAGGTCTGGTGGAGTGACCTTCAGCGTAACGTCATCTTCCAATCAGAAGGGTGTTTCCAGGGGTCCCATAAAATTTCCTCTGGGCATAGGGCTTCTAAATCCCAGCTTCACAAGGCAGGTAGTTGGTGTAGGAGGGGAAAATGAGATTTTACAAAGAAAGTCAAACCCAGGCCCCAGCCAGCTAAAATGTGTCTGCTTTTCTTGGGACCACCCCTCTAGTGCGCAGCCAGCAGAAACAACGTGCAAGGACCCAACCTAAAGTCCGTATTTTATTTGAATAAAACAGTCTCTAAATGCTGACATTTATAACTTCACAGGAAAGGTTTGGGAGGAGGCAGAAAGCGTAAAAGAACATTCTGTGTAGCACCATGATGCTGCCAACAGTTTGTGGGTTGGACGGGGCACTGCGTTCCTCAAGATTAGACAAAACTGAGGGTTTCTTCTTCTTCTTCTTTAATAGCGAGGAAATATAAAACCTCCCCTCATGTCAGAGTCTCAACTCTTCACACTTTTTGTATAATTTTGCCCATTCAGGAGTAATATTTAACTGAGGGGAAATCAGAAAAGCTGTAGCTTTTTTTTTGTTTTTTCTAGAAACCAAAAGAATGTAAAGATATTGAGTTTAGCTTTCTAATTCAATTTCTGAATTTTCTATTTTTTAATGAGAGAAAGAATGTTAGTGGATATAAGGAGAAAGCATATGTTTTGGTGATTACTAGAATTTCAGTGGTTGGTATTTTATGAACATGCCACTGAGCTGTACTACGAGGACCAGCAAGTGTTCAGAGTGACCCCCCACTCCTGACCCCCACCAAAGAGAAATGTCAGCAAGAAATCCAAGCAAGGGAGTTATTTTCCTTTCCGCATGGAATTGAACACAGATTCTGAACTGTGAAAAGAAATTAAGAGTGAGAAATATTTTGATTTAATACATGTTCCGAGCCACCTCCTCCTAGAATGAGAGCTACACCTGAATTACAGACTGAGATTTGGTGGTTGGTTAGCTGTCGGGTCACGCTCAGAGCAAGTCATTATAACTCAATGGCTCAGGCAGGGATTAGAGGAAAAGCCACTGCTACCTACTTATGAGAAAAGGGTTTGTTAAGCCATTCAGACATGTCACAGAATTGCAAGATGGCCCAGAACTGCTTAAATGATCAAGGTAAGTAATATCACGGCCATACTAATCTGTGGAAGACAGTGGTTACTGTGCCATTTCTTTGATCCCAGTGGTCCCCTCTTGCTGGTAGAACCCGATTGAAATCTACCACGCAACAGGAAGCTCTCTGACAAGGCCACCCCCCTAATCCTCCACACAGATAGCCAATTAAGCAGACCATGCCCCCACTACTCATATATTTTCTCCCAAAACGTATCATACTTTGTTGTTATTTAATTATTTTATTTGCTCTTTTTCTCTTCTGCATCAGTTAGTAGACTGTAAACTCCATAAATACAGAAGCCTTATCTTTCTTGATCATTTTTATATTCCCAAGACTTTTTAAAAATATATATGTAATGCATGAATAAATGCCACAGCTTTTCGAAGAACACTGTATATGTATTCATATTAACCCCAAGCTGTTCCTCTCTATTCCCCATTTATGTAAATCCAGCCTATTCTTCAACGCCCAGGTATGGTACCACCTCCTCCATGAAGTGTCCCATGTGCGACTCCAGTCTACAAATAAACTGTCCCTCTTCCGAGTTCTTTATCATCCAGCTTAGCAATTTGTGGTTTGATAATTGACTTTTATTTTTTTTACTGCATTTTCAAAATTATCCACGAGATAGACCTTCATCTACCAGATCACAAGGAGAAATCGACAAAGAACACAGGTAATCAGTCATGAGGCAAACGTTAGTATTGTCCCTTCTGAACGCTGTTCTGAAAGGAAGACAGAGCACGTGTAAAAGTCAGAAGGTATGGAAGCACAAGGTACCTGTGTTCAGGGAACAGCAGGAAGTCCCAGACACTAGAGCATGGGGGAGGGGAGTGTCCAGGAGTCAGAGAGATGCAGTAGAAGGGAAAGCAGAGAGATTGGACCCTCTGCTGCCAGAGGGGCCACATGGAAAACAGAAGAATGAATGCTGGTAGCTTCTAGGAGCAAAGACCAGCCCCTGGCTAACAGCCAGCAGGTATTTCGATGCTAAAAGCACAAGGGGGCTTCCCTGGTGGCGCAGTGGTTGAGAGTCCGCCTGCCGATGCAGGGGACGCGGGTTCGTGCCCCGGTCCGGGAGGATCCCACATGCCGCGGAGCGGCTGGGCCCGTGAGCCATGGCCGCTGGGCCTGCGCGTCCGGAGCCTGTGCTCCACAACGGGAGAGGCCACAACAGTGAGAGGCCCGCGTACCACAAAAAAAACCAAAAAACAAAACAAAAAATAAAAGCACAAGGAACTAAATGAGAGCTCAACCTGAATGAGACTGGAGGCCCATCCTTGTCCAGAACCTCCAGCCCTGCACGCACCTTGATTTCAACCTCATGAGATCTTAAGCAGCTAAGGCTTCTGGACCTCTGACCTACAGAAACTGTGGGCTAATAAACTTGTGTTGTTTCAAGCTGCTAAATCTATGATAAATTTTTACAGCAACCATAGAAAATGAATACAAATTTCACTATTTCTCTTATCACTACATTTTTATGGCTGGGGTTAGTAGATAAATTGGTCTTCAAAACAGGTGCCACTGACTAGTGCTAACAGATCCTGGCTGCGGCAGACCAAATGCCAAAGGGTTGAAACTGCCTCCCCTTTCAAGAGACTTCCAAGTCCTGCCGATGATGCCGGTACAGTGAACTTGCAGTTATCTTTGAGTGAAATGTGTATTTTGTTATTTATCCACCATAACTGTCTAATCCTGACACCTTATCTTTGTCATCAAATACAATTGTGGTCCAGCGGATGTCTGCACCTCTGTGTGCATATGTGTGTTCAGAGGAAGATTTAACTTCACCCCAATAAGAGCATAACTGGGAGAGAAAGCCTGCTGTTTAAAGAAGACTTCTATAGAAATCTGCTGTGTTGTATTTCCTGTGCTTGAATATATTATCCAAAGTGGAAGTGAAAGGAAATGAACATTATTAATGACCATGTGGTAAGCTGTGTGCTGGATGCTCTCGTGTATATTCTACTTTTCTTTGGCCCTCATAAAACTCTGCCAGGTAGGTATTAATAGCCTCATTTTTCAGATGAGGAAAAAGAGGATCAAAGAGGCTCAGTTGCCCAAGGTCACACTACTAGTAAGTGGGGATTTAGCACCCAAATCTGCATCCAAGAGGCTTTAACTCCCTAGCATTTTAACGATCTAGTATGCTGCCTTAGGAGTTGCTGAATTGATTCTTAAGCTAGTGAACTGTGTCCTGTACAGCTCAGATTTTATCTGAGCGAGTCATGACATTCTTACCTAAAATAAAGATAAACAATATGAGGCCATATAGAAATAAGCGCTGAAATGAACGTGAAGATATTAGTTATATCAGAGAAGCAGGATATGCCAGAATGGTTAAGGAAATAAGTAGGTAAGATTTAGAAGCCAGATTGAAGAGATGTTCTATGTGAAGGAGGCACTGTGGTGACTGGTGATTCAGCTTAAGGCTAATTATGGTATTTTCTGTAGGGTAAGGTGGATTTTGCAGAACTCACAGCAAGTCAATAAGCTGAAAATGATCAGGAAACAAGGTGAGACTGTGCGGGTAGATAACAGAGGGTCTTTTAAGCCAGATAAAGAATCTTGGACTTGATGCAAGAGGAATGGATACTTCTACATCTGGCATCAATTACACATTTCACTATGGCTACCTTCATGGATGTTCCCTGAAAAGCTATTTCATTCTTCTTTTTCCGTTTCAATAATTAATATATTTATTTAGTTAGAGCTCTAAGGGGTGGGGTGTAAGGAATGGAAACAAAGGAGCTTTGCTCTGGGCTGATTATTGCCAAAAGGATCCCTGAAATGCAAAATGAAGCAGAGAAGCATTGCTGTGGACCAAGAAGGTGCAACCCTGGCCTGGTGGAAGGCCAGCCCACATGAACGAAGTATTTCTGGGGCTTGAGGGGCTTCCATAGGCAGGCAGAGCTGACATCCTGCACTGGGGAAATCACTTGAGGGAGCCATTACCCAGTGTCCTCACCAGTGGCAGAAGAAGACACCCAGAAATAAGCTTTTCCTCTCCAAGACCACTGAGACAGAGTTTCAACTATTATAATTAATATCAATTGGACCTAGAAAAATAATGGAGAAAACGTAACTACGAAAAGTTATTTCAGCTATTTTATTTAATAAAATAAAATTTTATTTGTACTGTCCATGAAGACTTAAGAAATCTGGAAGATTTTCTCTTCTCCTTTGCCTAATAACCTATGCAAATACCCATCTCAGAGCATACGTTGATGTAGGCTTCCTGGGTGAGGAGGAATGGAAGAAAAAACAAACAGGGGAGCTGCCTTTTGAAATGGGAACTATTGGCTTTCCAGCTTCACCTTAGATATATCCATAGGTATATGAGGAAGGAAAATAAGCAAGTACAGGTAGTTCTTTGTGTCACAAACCCGTAATCAATAGCTGGCTCCCTCTCTTTAAGTGATCTCATCTCAGTATGAGTGACAGCAACACTGACCAATGAGAGTAGCTATAACTTGACACGTGTGTGTGTGTGTGTGTGTGTGTGTGTGTGTGTGTGTGTGTGTGTG